>NC_133617.1:24770684-24780684 GCF_048593235.1 Sminthopsis crassicaudata | reverse complement strand
TCCAGCTCATTTGACAAACGAGGAAACTGAGGCTAATTGAGTTAAATGGCTTGCCCAGGATCACACAGTTGGTAAATGTCTGAGATTAGATTTGAACTCATGAGTTCAGATGAGTCTTCCTGACTCCAGGCCCAACACTCTATCCACTGTAGTGCCATCTAGTTGCATGTCTTCTCCTCAAGGAGAGAAGGACTCTAAGCCATACTGCCTCATCCTGCCCCATTTTTCTCATGCTACCTAACATGACTAGGACCTTTGATTTATCCTTTTTTGGCGGTAGAAGGGTGGAAAGAAAGAAAGGTGTGATCTAACAGAAGATATAAATTATTACCCTCTGCTTCAAAGTGTGAATCAGTGGCATTGAATGTTAGAGCTAAAAAGGACCCAAGATATTTTCTCATTCAACCTCTTCATTTATGAAGAGCCCAAAAGTCCAGTGAAGGTAATTAAGTTGGCCAAGATCACACAGGTAATTGAGAAGGAGGACTTGGATCAGATCCCCTGCCTCCCACACCAATGTTCTTTCCAATACATATTGTTGTTCAGCCATTTTCAGTCATGGACAATTCATAATGACCCTATTGGAACCTTACAACAGAGAGCAGGAAAAGTAGGGGCACATAGTGGAGGCTTGGAGGTGGGAAGACATAAGAGAAAGTTTGATCAGAATCCCCAAGATTAGTGACTGGATTGTAGCACCTATTCTCTCTACATCCCGCTCTTCCACTAGAGCTTTCCTTTACTCACCCAACCAGTTCACTTCCAAAAGGTGAGAAGAGAAGGATAGGGGAAGGGGGAGAAGAAATTCAACCCTTCAGATCCAGCCATCATAACCTGCAAGTAGAAACCTGTTCCTTTAAATGCTTATTTACATTTCTTTGTTACTTGAAGTTACTATTAAATAATAATGCTATTTATAATTATTTTAGTCCAGGGCACTAAGTGTGTGGTTCAAAATGGAGTGAGGCAAAACTAGCTCAAAAGGGAAAGGAGATTTTTCCCAGCCCAACCTGCATTGGGGGCAAGCCAATTAAGTGGAAAATTTCTGCAGAGATTTAGCAATCTCTCAATCTAGTCATACCCAGAATGCTTTTGAAGCCAGAGAGGTACTTTAAAAATGAGTTAGTAGCAGTGAAGATTTAGTTGATGACTTTGTTCAAGTAACCTCCCTGTACATAGCACTCCCCAACCAATCCCGAAACCAGCCCGACTTTGGATAATACTACTCTCCAAATGGCAGGAGAAATCGAGGAAGGCCCCTAGTGTCTCTCCAACCTTCTGTGGAGATCTCACAAACAAAAGTCACCCGGAATGGGCTGGCAAGGATGAGTTGCCATCTGCATTGTGGGAGGGATGAGATTCCAGACTCATCTGAATATCTGAGAATACTTGGTATTTACCTGTATTCACACTTTTGTCTCCCCAGGAAATTGCAAACTTCTGGAGAGAAGCTACTGCTCTATTTTTGACTTTGCGACCCATCCGACAGCTAGCGTGGCACCTGGTGCCCAGAGTGAATTTCTCTGTGGTTGCGCTTCCCTCTAAAAGAGGGAATGGGGCTTGCTCCATTGTGACCTCAGAGCAAAAAGATCATCAGAAGCACTTGGCTGGCTCAGTGGAAAGAAGTGGCCATATAAATTATTCATCCCTCATTTGAAAGGTAAGCTCGGTTCAGGGGAATGTATGTTGGCAGTAGCCCTGTAAACACAAAGAATTACCACTTCATTCTAAGATAATGCCTTGAACCTCATACAATGATGTTTTTAACATAAAGGGAAATGACTCTTTATGGGATTTGTGAAAAGGATCGCCTTTTCCAATCATGTTGACATTGGTGTATCTTAACTGGATGGAATATTAGTGGGAAGAACGCTTGATTCAGCATCAGAAGGACTTGGATTCAAATCTTTCCTCTTAATTTAATTTCTGTTCATCTCAATTTCCTCATTTATGAAATGGGAATCACAATCATACTTAAATCACAAAAATCCTGATGAAATAATGTCCATTAAGATGACTAAACATCTGAGGATTTCCTCAACTGAATCATGAGCTATTCTGGCAAATCCAAACCTTGCGTGATGTTCCCTATTAGAGGCAGCAGTGGATCTGGTATCAGAAAGATTTTCGTTTGAATTGAGCCTCAGACACTAACTGTGTGATCTTGGACAAACCACTTAATTCTAGTTTCTCTCAGCTTCCTCAACTGTAAAATGGGGATAATAACAGCACCTTCCTGGCAGAGTTCTTGTAAGGATCCAATGAGGGATTTACATGAACTGGTACTAAGTGAAGTGAACAGAACCAGGAAAACATTGTACATGGCAACAAAAAAGATTATACAATGATCAATTCTGATGGACAAGACTCTTTTCAACATTGAGGTGATTTAAGCCAGTTAAAATGGTCTTGTGATGAAGAGAGCCATCTGCACCCAGAGAGAGGATTGTGGGAACTGAGTATGGATGAGATAATATTTATTAAAAATATGCAGTATATAGTAGGCTTTATTTAATGCCTATTTCCTTTACCATTACCTTCCCTATAGTTTCATTGTGAGAGAATCAAAAAGCTTCAAAGTCCCAAGAAGGGTGGTGAGCCAGCATGCCCTTTTGTTTATATTTATTATGGAATGACCAGGTTTCTGTGTTCCCAGATAATTGGAATCTACTGAATAATGGGAGGAAAGGAATATGATAGTGCCATGGGCACGTGCCCCAAACAAAAATTCCATGTGTGATGCCAGCACGAGCCAGCCCACTCTTCTCTGTTTACAGACAAAAATTCATTGGTTTGTTTATGAGACCATTGTCAAATTATGAAAACTCCCTGGGCCTCATTTTCCCTTTCTGTAAAATAAAGGGAGGGGACTAATGAGACTCTAAAAACCCTTCAACTCTAAATCAGTGATCTTAAGTCACTACCTTCCTAGGCATCAGTTTCCTCATCTATAAACTGAGTAGTCTGGGTTCTAACTTTCCTTCCAACTTTAAATTTATGATTCTGTTGGGTCATCACTAAATATAAGACCTACTAAGGCAAGGCAAATGGCCCCATTCTCAGGAAACATTGATAGCAGAGCATATGTGTTGAGGGGATTCCATAAAGATGAGTTACACTTTGGCATCATGGGAGTTTGGCTCCAGAGTTGGAAGGGATCTCAGAGATCATGAGTGGAGCTTTTGATTTTTCAAGGTGTTTCATCCTTACTTGAGTCCAACAGCAACTTCACTAAGAGTCAGGAAGACCTCTCTTCAAATCCTAATCAGGTACTAACTAGCTTTGTGATTCTGGATAAGTCATTTAACTTCTAGATTTCTTCATCTTTAAAATGAGGGAATTGAATTCAGTCTCCTCTAAGATTCCTTCTAGTTGTAAATCTTTGATTTTGCTCCAAACCTTTTTATTTTATAGACTAAAACCCAGGACACCTGGGTTCATAATTTAGATATAAAGAATAATGCTATAAGCAAGTTAAAAAGGATAGTCTACCTCTCAGATCTGTGAAAAAGTAAAGGATTTGTGGCCAAAGAAAAATTAGAGTACATTATGGAATGCAAAATGGATGATTTTGATTACATTAAGTTAATTTTTTTGTACTAACAAAACTAATGCAGACAAGATTAGAAGGGAAGCAGGAAACTGGGAAAAATTTACATCCTAGTGTTCTGATAAAGGTCTCATTTCTAAAATATATAGAGAATTGGATCAAATTTATAAAACTACAAGCCATTCTCTAATTGATAAATGGTCAAAATATATGAACAGACAAATTTCATATGAAGAAATTAAAACCATTTCTAGTCATATGAAAAATTATCTAAATCCCTATTGATTAGAGAAATGCAAATTAAGACAATTATGAGATACCACTATGCACTTCTCAGATTGGCGAAGATGACAGGAAAAGATAATGTTGAATGTTAGAGAGGATGTGGAAAACTGGAACCCTAATATATTGTTGGTGGAATTGTGAACTGATCTAACCATTCTGGAGAACAATTTGGAACTATGCCCAAAGAGCTATCAAACTGTGCATACCCTTTGATCCAGCAGTGCTACTACTGGGTCTGTATCCCAAAGAGATCATAAAAAATGGAAAAGGACTTACATATGCAAAAATATTTGTAGCAGCCCTTTTTGTAGTGGCAAGGAATTGAAACTGAAAAGATGCCCATCGGTTGGGAAATGGGAAATGTTATGGAATATTATTTTTCTATGAGAAACGATCAGCAGGATGTTTTCAGAAAGGTCTGGAGAGACTTATATAAACTGAGTGAAGTGAACAGAACCAGGAGAACATTGTATATAGCAACAAGAGGATTATATGATGATCAACTCTAATGGACTTGGTTCTTTTCAACAGTGAGTTGATTTGTCATTTACAATGGTTTAATGATGAAGAGAGTCATCAGCACCTAGAAAGGGGACTGATATTTTCACCTTTTTTTGTTGTTTGCATTTTTTCTTTCTCATTTTTTTCTTTTTTGATCTAATTTTTCATGTGCAGCATGATAATTGTGAAATATGTACAGAAGAATTGCACATTTAACATATATTGGATTACTTATCATCTAGGGGAGAGGATAGGGGGAAAGAGAGGAAGAAAAATATTTGGAACACCAGGTTTTACAAGAGTGAATATTGAAAACTATGCATATATTTTGAAAATAAGCTTTAGTAAAAACAAAACAAAACAAAAAAAGAGGAGACCTGACAATATGGAGTGACTTCCTCAAAATTATACAAATAAAAAGCAGGATTCAAATCCAGGTCCCATTCCCCCCCCCCCTCCTTCCAGTTATGATGATGGATAATCTAAATCTGAATCCATTCAGAGCCAGCACTTGGCTGGTGACTCAGTGGATAGAGCATGGAGCTTGGAATTAGGAAGATGTTGTTGTCTGACTCTTCATGATTCCATTTTGGGGATTTCTTGGCAAAGATACTGGAGCAGTTTGCCATTTCCTTCTCCTGTTTGTTTTTATAGATGAATTACTGAAGCAGACAGGGTTAAGTGACTTGCTAGGGTAATACAGCTAGGAAGAGTCTGAGGCTGGATTTGAATTCAGGAAGATGAGTCTTCCAGGTCTATCACTCTATGCACTATGGCATTACTCAGCTGGCAGAATCAGGAAGTCTTGGGTTCAAATACAACCTCAGACATTTACTAATTAAGTCCCTTAAACTCTGCCTGCCTCAGTTTCCCCAACTATAAAGTGATGATAATACCACTTATTTTGCAAGGTTGTTGTGAAGATTAAATAAGATAATGTTTGTAAAAGACCTGACCATAGTGCCTGGCACGTAGTAGGCAATTAATTAATGCTTATTCCCTTCCTATTTCCATCCCTTATCCTTATCTGAAGATATCCTCTCTTCCTTTTGCTAACTTATAAGAACTGCTCTGAGGTTCTAAGAGACATTGTCACTCCCCATCAATCAGCAGAGGCAGTGACCTGAGGACAGAACCCACAGAGAGATGACCTTTCCTGTTTCCTTGACCCTGAGGTGGACTGAATTTGTAGTCCTGCCTACTATTGGCATCCTCAGTCTCTCATGGAGGTGAGTGGGTGAAAATTCCCCCCTGTTCCTTCAGAACAGCTGGAGTGGAATTATATCACTAGTGATCTTCCAAAGGGGGCTTCCATTTGAGTGGCTGAGACTTCTTTCTTCTGCACAGTTTCAAAGGAAGACCCATTCTGATTGGATTGGACTGGCTGTGAGGTTGCAATTATAACCAAAAGTTCAGTGGAAAACCAGCACCTTAATATTTCCCAGAGGAGGAATTTAGCCTAGAGAAATGAAGGAATTTATTCAAAGTGAGTGGCAGAATGAGGATTTGAACCCAGGACCTCTGACTCCCAATGTAGCACTCTGCACTGCACCAATATGAGTCCATAGTTCATACCTCCCCAGTTCCCAGGAGTCTCTGCACGGGAGTGTTTATTGATTAGCAGATGCAAGCTGGCCAGCAGCCAACATTTAACAAGGGGAAAAGAGAGGAACAAGCATTTAAGTACCTACTCTGCACCAGGCGCTTCCCAAATGTCATCTCTTCTGATCCTCAAAACAAACAGGGAGGGCAGGAGGTGCTGTGATTATCCTTGTTTTACAGCTGAGAAAAAAGGTTCTGGTGTCAGGGAGACTGAATTAAGGTCCCATCCAATCTCAGACACCTAGCACTAGCTGTGTCATCTTGGGCAAAGTCACTTAACTTCTGTTTGCCTCAGTTTGCTCAACTGTGAAATGGGGATAATAATATAGGTTCTCCCTCCCAGGTTTCTGGTGCTTCAAAGGCACAGTGCCTAGCATATAGGAGGCACTATATAAATTCTATTATTATTAATATTCAATACCAATAATTAATTAATATATGATTAATATAAATAAAACAATAAATTATATAATTATATTTACCTCCTTTTCCTCCTCTTCCTCTTCTTCCCTCCTCCTCTTCCTTTTTCTCCTCCTCCTTCTTTTTCTCCTTCTCCTCCTCCTCTTCTTCCTCTAACTCCTCCTCCTTTTCCTCCTCCTCCTCTTCCTCCTCATCTCCCTCCTCTTCCTTCTTCTCCTTCTCCTCCTTTTTCTCCTCCTCCTCCTCCTCTTCCTCTTCTTCCAACTCCTCCTTTTCCTCTTCCTCCTCTTTTCCTTCTCCTTCTGCTTCTCATTCTCTCTCCCCAAATCTCTCCCTTTCCCTCTTTCTTCCCCTTTCTCTTTTTTCTCCACCTTTCTCTCTCCTATTCCCTCCCCACAGATACATACATACATACACATATACATTTGCTATTATTCTAGATAGAGAGATGAGCATCATTCTGAAACTCCCATCAGTGTCCTGTGGCTTCCAGGGCAGTTGCATGTACTTTGCATCATGGGAGTGGCGTTAACCTTATGCCAGCTTATCACCCAGGAGGGGTAGGGCATTCCCCTTATATTTCAGTGGTCCTACAACCATCTTTATTGATCTGCTCAACCAACATCAAGTCAGCCTATAGTATTACAGCAACCAATTAAAACCCTAATGTGACTTGGTGACGCAGCCAGCCAGGGACAAGATAAAGAGAAGCAGGGGGAAGTGTTGGCCCCTGCCTTTTAATGTGTACCCTAACTCCTTGTGGAGGCCCCACTATTCCAAATTCCTCCATTTGGCTCTTGTGAAGAGGGAGGTCAGATGGTACAGAGCCAAGGGAGGAGAAACAAGATAACTTGCCGTAGGAATGATGGTTCCCACGGCTCCTCACTCACCACCTCGGCGAGTGCCTTAGCTTTTGCATAATGTAGATTCTTATTTAATGTATGTGCTGGCTAAATATCTGTCCATTCGTCTTTATGTCCTTAATATGCCAAGAGGTGTCAGTGCTATCTGTCTGGACTGGGAGCTTCTAGGGAACAGAGAGCAAGCTCAGAATATGATGACTGCCCTTGTCCATCTGCCATCACCTTCGTTTTCTCTTTTTTGTTTGGTTTTGGGTTTTTTGGCGAGACAAGATTAAATGGTGTATCCATGGTCACATAGCTAATAAGTGCCAAGTGTCTGAGATTGGATTCGAACTCAGGTCCTCCTGACATGAAGGCTGGTAATCTATTTACTGTGTCACTAGCTGCCCTTCATCACCATCATTTTCTTTCCTTTTTTACTTTTAAGTTTTTAATTTTAATTTTTTTTTTTTGGTGAGACAATTGGAGTTACATGACTTGCTTAGGGTCACACATCAGTAAGTGTTAAGTGTGTCTGAGGCCATATTTTAACTTAGGCTGGCTCTCAGGCTGATGATCTATCACAGTACCATCTAGATGCTCTTTATCACCTTCATTTTCTTTTTTCTTTTTTAGTTTTTTTTTCCTTTTTCTTTTGGTGAGGCAATCCGGGCTATGTGATTTGCCCAGGGTCACCCAGTTGGTAAGTGTTGAATATCTGGATTTGAACTCAGGTCCTCCTGATTTCAGGACCAGTGCTTTATCCACTACACCATTTAACTGCCCCCTATCACCCTCATTTTCATGGAGACAATGTGGGTCAGAAAAAAGAGCCCAGACTTTGGGGTCATGGGATCTGAGTCAAAAACCCATCTCTGCTATTTCCTTCAGTAACTTTGGTAAGCCATGACTTTGGTGAACCATGGGTAACTCACATCCCTATCAGCCTCAGTTGCCTCCTTTGTAAAATGAGTGACTTAACCTGCTTTAACTCTGTGGATCAAAGGAGATAATGGCACATAGTAAGTGCTTAATAAATGCTTGTTCCTTTCTCTTTTCTTCTCTGGTCCAGAGGGAAGTCACCCTAGAGAAATGTATTGCATCATAGGAAGTCTGGGAGGTAGCTTGAGTCTTCCCTTAAGTGGATTGAATTTAAGCAACATACTCTCCATAGGAAGTCTGAATTATGCAGGAGGAGTCATCAGACAGAGACGCAGAAAGGTTGAATCTGTGGTTTCAGCTCCGCCTGAGACATGGAATCAGTATTTGATGTGAAGGTTTTATTGGTCTCAGCTGACCAGTCACTAGCCAGGACCTCTGACCCCCTCTGGCCTCCACTAGCCCATCTCAAGTCGGGTGAGATGAATCAGTGAGAGGTCTGTTATTGGCACTCCACACAATGGTCCCTCCCAGATCCTGGCATGGAGTGTGGACACCAAAGCTGGGCTCTACTCCTCCTGTGACCTCCCTCCTGTCGTCCTAAGCTCCCACTTCTTCAGGAAGCAGGCATGCTGGGAGTTTGGAGAGAAATTTACCAAAAGATTTTTAAAATAATAAATCTATAGTGGGGGCAGCTAGGTGGCACAGTGGATAGAGCACCAGCCCTGAAGTCAGGAGGACCTGAGTTCAAATTTGACCTCAGCTTCTTAACATTTCCTAGCTGTGTGATCCTGGACAAGTCACTTAACCCAATTGCCTTAGCAAAAAAAAAAATCTAAAGCAGAAAAGAACCACAGAAGCCATTGAGTTTGACCCTCTTATTTTTCAGATGGGGAAACCAAGGCAGTCAGAGGTGAAGTGACTTGTCCAGTGTTTGTTGTTGTTATTTAATCAGTCACTTCAGCCATGGCCAACTCTTCATGACGTGCTTGACAGAAATATTAGAGTGGTTTGTCATTTCTTTCTCCAGATCATTTTACACATGGGCAAATGGAGGCAAGAGGGTAAACTGACTTACCCAGGGTCACACAGCTAGGAGGTATCTGAGGCTATATTTGAATCCAGATCTTCCTGAGTCTAAGTCCAGTATAGTAGCCAATATCTTGAATAGCTCCTTCCTCTACAGGTGTGGAAAGGAAGCCTAGAAAGATTGGATGACTTATAGAATTCAGTAAGTGGTAAATTTGAACTCAGAGTCTTGGAGTCCAAACCCACAGCTTTTTCTACACTGCACCCCAGTGGTTTGCATAAGCTTAGTTTTAATACCAGTGTAAGCTTCTCTAATTGAGCTCTTTTCCCTTATCTCCTCCTTTTTTCCACAAAAAGAAACTCCTTTTGGGCTTGTTTTTAAGCTACATTTCCCTTCTTTTCATTAAAGACTGATTTCCTCCCATCTGAAGTTGCAGATCAGTGACATCTGAGTGTGACTGCCAAGCCCCTTCCCCCATTCCAGCCCCCACTCCCTCACACTCGCACACACTCACACTTCCTTTCTTTGGCTTCTTTCAAACGGATCTACTCCAATTACAAGGAGCTGCCCAACCCCTCCCCCACCTCCCCTTTCTACCTTCCCCCTGCTCAATCCTTGAAGGAGAATTCACTGTCCCCCTCTAAGGAAGTCCCCTGGGAAGTCAGTGTCAGAGGCGCAGGAGACAAGCAAAACCCAGAAAGAGCAAATGAGATAATCAAAAGAATTACAGTAATTGCTTTCTCCTTTTCGTTGTCCCACTCTGTGGACTGTTCCCCTCCTCCCCCTGCCCCTTTCCTTCCCTTGCTTTCTCTGCTGGGAATACTCTTGTACATTCCCCTCCTCCCCCCAGTCCTCCCTTCTTCCTTCCTTTCTTTCTCTCCCTCTCCCCCT
>NC_133617.1:24305493-24414428 GCF_048593235.1 Sminthopsis crassicaudata | reverse complement strand
AGGTCCTCCTGACTCCAGAAGTGATACTCCATCTGCCCCCTAGTCACTCACTTTTGAAAGAAAGTCCAATTGATTATTGCTGGCATTTAAACTGATTTTACAATTTGCAATGATCTTGATCAATTTTATCTTCTTTGATACTCATGGGGTTCCCAGCCACGTTGTTAAGCAGACACTAAAAGCTGTGCTATCCACCCCAATTTGGGGACAAGGTGAGTGGATCTGTGATAGTATTGATATAGGGAAATTCTGGAGCTATCACTCCTTCAGTCCCTGCTTGGCAATTTACAGTGTCCCACAGTTGCGTAGGAGGAGTAAGAGATTAAATGGCTTACCCAAGATCATAGTCATGTTGCATCAAGAAACTATTCTTACTGTTAATAGTGGCAGTGACAGTAGTAGTAGTATGAACAGACATCATTGCCCAGTAGTTAGGGAGATGACCTCAGAGGTAAGAGACCCTGAGTTCAAGTCCCAATTTTGACTCATCTTGGCTCTGTGACCCCAGAGACCATTTAAACCTCTCAATCCAGGAGGTGTTGACTTTCTTTGGCTCATCGAGTTCCATCATTGAGGAGATTACAGTGTCAGGGAAATCACAGGTCCAGTTCCTACCCGGAGCCCATTATATTTATTACCAGGAAAGATCTGGTCAGCCTCCACCCCACAGCCCTGGTACCGGCTCTCAAGATCTTCATCCACCCAATCAATACTTGTGCCTTCTACTTGAGGGATGAGGTTTCCTCACCGTACTTGAATAACCTGTGATTTCCTACTCTTTCCACCAACACTGATCGCTGCTGCTTTATATTTTAGGAGATGAATTGATCTCTTTCCCCTCACTAATGATAGTTTAGAATAGGACAGACCCACAGCTCACCACCAGGTCCTTACTCTACCCCCTTCCGGTTTGGGGGAACCTGCCCAGTGTTTTTGTTATGAGAACAGATTTTTTTTTTTCCTGAAACAGAAACCAGGTTCATCTTCAGGCCATGATGAGAAATGAGAAAGGGTGCTTCAGTGGAGTCCAAAATAAAATTAAAGAAGTTGTTGTTTTAAGAAGGATATTGAAAGGGTAGCAACTTCCTCAGTTCGGCTCCAAGAAAATCATAGTAACTAGGTGGATTAGGGCGCTGGGAAGACCTGAGTTCAAATAGTGCCTCAGCTGATAACTAGATGTGTGATCCTGGGTGAGTCACTTAACCTGCTTTAGTTTTTTCTTCTATAAATAAGTGTGTGTGTGTGTGTGTGTGTGTGTGATTAACAAAGCACCAACCTCATAGGGTTGATGTGAGGATCAAATGAGATAATTGTGTAAGGTACTTTGCAAGCCTTAAAGCACTATTTATATCTATCTATCTATATCTAATATAATATATAAAATATTATATACATAATATATTATATATATATTAATATCATCATTTTAGATGAGGCCTTGAAGGGTAAACTGAGGCTTAGTGACTAGTCCCTGATCATTTGATTAGTGATAAAGACGGGAACTCTGGCACCAAATGTAATTCTCTGTGCAGCCTGGCTCCCCTCTGGGGTGCCGAGGCTGCCTGGTCACCTAGGTCTCAGATGATCTCCCCAGCGCTGCCAGTGATCTGGGCTCCTCCCGAGGGCCGGGCACTTGCTCCCATGCCCAGTCAGGACCTCAGAGCACCGGTTCCAGGGCAGGGCGCCTGCCCAGGGCTGAGAATGGGTAACAGGTCTACCCTGGAAGACCTCTCCACCGGCTCAGCCCTAACCAGCGGCAGCCGAGCGCATCCTCCCTCTCTGCGTCCCGACAATCGCCTCGGGCACCAGCGCTTCCCGAGCGTCCTCCCAGCCTCCGGGCAGCCCGGGGACCAAGAGCATCTCCAGCCCCCACCTCCGCCCTGAGCTGGCCGAGCGCCCGCCCGCCCCCGGCGCCTCCAGGACGCCAGCCCCCCCAGTCACCCTCCCCGCTCCTGCCTGGTCAGGCAACTCCCCGAAGCGCGCGGGGAAACTTGAGAGGGGGCCCCCTCTGCGCTCCGCGCCCCAAGCCCAAGCCCAGGGAGCGGGGATAGCTTCCCCTGCCAGCGCCCAGCTTCTCTACCCCCATCTACCTGCTCTTTTCTTTCAGTCCCTGGTTTTTCTTATCATCTCTCTTACCTTCTGCGGGCTCCAGAAGAAGGTTTAAAGCCCGTCTCTCAGGCTCTATTACTATTAATTCAATAATGAATTCAGGGACACTTCCTCCGTTTCCTCATCTATAAAATGCGGGGCTTGGACTAAATGTAGATTTCACTCAAAGAGCTCTCCCAGCTCTAGAACTGTACCTCCCGATTTATTTCTCTCCCTCTCCCAGCTCTAGAACTTGGGACATGATGGAGCCTTCCGGATTTATTTCTCCTCCTCTCAGGGTAACTTTGTTAAATGAGGGGATCGAACTCCAAGCTCTCCTGTCTACCACACCCTACACCCCCAGAGCGAATAGCTCTTATTCTTAGTGTCCTCTCGTCGCTGAAATTCTTTGATCTGAGCGCCCTCCGGCTCTGCCAAGCTAATGTTCTAAGGTCTTTCTCTGATATTCTCTGTTCTAAAAATCCTCCCAGCTCTGACAGGCTAATGATCTAAGGTCTCTCTCTGGCATTCTCAGTTCTAAGAGCCTTCCCGGCTCTGCCAAGCTAATGTTCTAAGGTCTTTCTCTGATATTCTCTGTTCTAAAAATCCTCCCAGCTCTGACAGGCTAATGATCTAAGGTCTCTCTCTGGCAGTCTCCGTTCTAAGAGCTTTCCCGGCTCTGCCAAGCTAATGTTCTAAAGTCTTTCTCTGATATTCTCTGTTCTAAGAATCCTCCCAGCTAATGTTCTAAGATCTCTCACTCTCCGTTCTAAGAGTCTTCCCGGCTCTGCCAAGCTAATGTTCTAAAGTCTTTCTCTGATATTCTCTGTTCTAAGAATCCTCCCAGCTAATGTTCTAAGATCTCTCACTCTCCGTTCTAAGAGTCTTCTCGGCTCTGACAAGCTAATGTTCTAAGGTCTCTGGCATCCTCGGTTCTCAATCCTCCAAGTCTGACTTGTTAATGTCCTAAGGTCTTTCTCTGGCGTTCTCGGTTCTAAGAGCCCTCCCAGGTCTAACCTCTGTTCTAAGGTCTCTATCAGCTCTAACATTCTCTGCTCAACTCTAGCATCCTTTGGATCCCGATCTAAGGACGCTTCAACTATAACTATCTAGGATTCCTTCTTCCTCTTCTTTCTCTCTTTCCTTCTTCTTCCTCCTTTTCTTATCATTCTTTCTATCCATTTTTTTTTTCTCTCCTCGGAAAGTTGTTCCCTGTTCCATGAAGAAAACAGACTAAACCCGGGGCTAGACAGGGAGGGGAATTTCCCTGCGCCTCAAGGGGTTAAAGTGGCCGATCTTGCTCCCGCTTTGGGCAAGGAGTGGGACCCGAGGCTTCTCCCTCTGCCACAGGTTAGTGTAGCGGAGTAACTTTCCCAGAGGCAGCAGACATGGAGAAAGTCACTCTCTTCTGCCAGGATTCGGCTTCCTCGTACCCTCAAAAGCACCCGTCACCCCCTCTCCCCACCTCATAAACATCACCCCACTACGACCCCCCAGAAATGAGGCGATCGCAGCCGGGCTCCCCCCTCTCCCTGACCAATCCGGAGAGTAAGGACTTGGCACTCCGCTCCAGACCACGAGCCCCAATCCCTGGAGGAGCCATTCCGGGGATGCGCAAGGCACTCCCCGGCCGAGACCTCGGGCGTCCGTGCAGGCGTCGGGGCTTTTCCACGGATGGTGAGCCTCTCGGCCCCGCCAGGCTCAGCCTTCTTCTCTTCCAGGTCCTCATTGCCAATTCCCCTCAAGGGCACCTCCCCCTTCCCCCCCCTCCAGCTGCTGCACCTCCGAGCTCTGCCCGGTTTTTCAGCCTCCAGTGGGACAGAGCTGCTTATCTTTCCATGCCTCGAATGAAGCCGAGCACCCAGCACCCAGCAGGGTTCATGCTTCTTAGGGGACAAACCGTCCCTCTTCTCCGCCCCTCCAAGGGGACTGACTGACTACGCGCAAGCCCAAACCTCGGGGGCCCTTCCCAGGCTGTGGCCCCGGACCCAGTTCCTGGAGGACAGTCTGGGGAGGTCCCATGTGGGACGCTGGAGAGGAGAAAGGAGGAGGAGGCGAAAGTTGGCCGAGTCAAAAGAATGGCCTGAGCTAAGACAGGTAGAAGGAAGCAGGGAGAAAATGAGAGAAAGAGAGAGAGACACACATAGAGAGAGACAGAGAGAGACAGAGAGACACAGAGAAAGAGAGACAGAGAGAGAGAGAGAGAGAGAGAGAGAGAGAGAGAGAGAGAGAGAGAGAGAGAGAGAGAGAGAGAGAGAGAGAGAGAGAGAGAGAGAGAGAGAGAGAAAGAGAAAGAGAACAGAGGGACGGGCAGAAACTCCAAGAAATCACAGGAAGGTTGGGAAGAAAGATAAAGAAGGGCAGAGCGGAAAGGAGGGGAGAGACACTGACACGCAGAAAGAGGACACTAGAAAAGGGCGGAAAAGAGAAGCTAGAAAGAAGGGGAGAGAGAGAAAGAGAGTAGATGAGAACCAAACGTAGCGACTAGAAGAATGGAGGAGTAAAGGGGGTAGCGGGGGAGTGGAGCGGAGACACCGAGGGACAAACTTGGTCCTATCCAGGGCTCGGCCGGCGCCGCTCGCTCGGGCAGGAGCGGCCTCCGAGTCCCGGGCAGCCCCGGCTAGCGGGTCCCCGGCCCGGCCCCGGGACGGTACCTGTTGCTTGGGCTCCGGCTCAGTCTCCGCTTCGGCCCCCGCCAAGAAGCCCCCGCGCTCCTACAAGTTCCTCCTCCGGAGCAGCCAGGCCGCCAGCGCCGCCACCTGAGCGGCCGCGCACAGCCAAGCCCAGTAGGCGGGGAGCCCGCCGCCGCCGGCCGCCGCCTCGGCCGAGGCCCGCCGGCTCCGCGCCCGGCGCCGCCACATGGTCCGCTCCTGCAGCTCGTCCCCGAGCGCCTTGAGGCGGGCGCCCGTGAGCTGCGCCGCCGCCGCCGCGCGCTGCTCGAGGCGGTCCGAGCTGCAGGCGCACACCGCCGGGGGGCCGCGACCGCGGTGCACGGGGCACGGGCACATGACGGACGCCTCCCGCGCGCCGCCGCCTCCTCCTCCTCCTCGGGCTCGACTCGCTGGCTCGGCTTCGCCCGCCCGGCTCCGGCTCGGCACCCGGCGCCCTTCTCCGGCCGCGGGCACCCTCGGCTCTCAGCAGCGCTGCGCGTCCAGCCGCGTGCGCTCCGGCTGCGCCTCGATGCGCTCCGGCCCCGGCTCCGCACACCAAGTTTCTGTGTTTGTGTACGTGTGTGAGTGTGTGTGGTGTGGCAGGCGGGCGCTGCTGGGGCGGACGACGGCGCTATTATTAATTAAAGTGTCACATGGTAAGGGGGGGGAGGGCTGGAAGGGGGGTTACATCATCCGGCCCCGGGGGGGCTGGAGGCAGAAGAAACCGAGAGGTAACTTTTAACCCTTCGTGTGCCGGGAGCTAGGTCGGGCCGGGGCTGGGCAGGGGGCGACGGACTCCTCCCAGCCGGAGCCGTCCGCCCGGCCGCGCCCGGACAGCCTGGTGCGTTGCCGGGGCCACCTGCGGAGACCGAGAACGGAGCTCCGGGTGTGATTTCCTCCTCTGTTTTGCTTTGGATCTCTCTCGCTTTCCGCCCTGGCAAGAGGCCGTGTCGCTAGTGGAAACCAAATTCTTCTTATTATTCAAGAGTGTGTTTATTGGGGGAGGGGGAGGGGGGGGAAGGCGGGTGTCAGGGAAGACCCTCCTTCTGGGTCCAGCTCGGCCCGACTTGGCTGCTTTCCTCTCAGAACTTGGCATCGAATCCCTCTGTCCCGAGCCTCCCGACCCTGGCTGCAGCTGGAGGTGCCCGTGGACGCCGAGACCAACTTGAGCTCTCGGAGCACCTGTTAACGGGCTCCGAGCTCAGCTGGTCACTCCCGGCCCCGGGCGCCCCGGGAGAAGCCAGCCCCGCGCTGGGGAAGAAACCGCTCTTTCCTCCCCGTCCGCACCGAAGGGCGACTTTATTGCACAGCTCTCCACCTCCGGCGCACCTTTTGGAGCTACAATATATGCTAGCGCCTCTGTGTATACTCTCTCTATATATAAATGTATCTGGGTATTTGTGTATATATATGTGTGGGTGGGTGGGTGGGTATCTAGGCTACACTGAGGTGTGTGTATTGTAGCCTAGATACATTTGTTTGTGTGTGTGTATACACACATAAACACACACAGTGAGGTGTATACATATATATATATATATATATATATATATATATATATATGTATACACCTCAGTATATATAGTATACGCCTAGATACATTTGTGTGGGTATATTTCCAGTTGTATATACACATACACACATCTCAGTGTAGCCTAGCTACATTTGTGTGTGTGTATTTCTAGTTGTATATACATACACACATCTCAGTGTAGGCTAGATACATTTGTGTGTGTATTTCCAGTTGAATATACATATACACACATCTCAGTGTAGGCTAGATACATTTGTGTGTGTGTATTTCTAGTTGTATATACATATACACTTCAGTGTAGCCTAGATACATTTGTGTGTGTGTATTTCCAGTTGTATATACATACACACATCTCAGTGTAGCCTAGATACATTTGTGTGTGTATATTTCTAGATGTATGTACATATACACACATCTCAGTGTAGCCTAGATACATTTGTGTGTATATTTCTAGTTGTATATACATACACACATCTCAGTGTAGCCTAGATACATTTATGTGTGTATTTCCAGTTGAATATACATATACACACATCTCAGTGTAGGCTAGATACATTTGTGTGTGTGTATTTCTAGTTGTATATACATACACACATCTCAGTGTAGGCTAGATACATTTGTGTGTGTGTATTTCCAATTGAATATACATATACACACATCTCAGTGTAGGCTAGATACATTTGTGTGTGTATTTCCAGTTGAATATACACATACACACATCTCAGTGTAGCCTAGCTACATTTGTGTGTGTGTATTTCTAGTTGTATATACATACACACATCTCAGTGTAGGCTAGATACATTTGTGTGTGTATTTCCAGTTGAATATACATATACACACATCTCAGTGTAGGCTAGATACATTTGTGTGTGTGTATTTCTAGTTGTATATACATATACACTTCAGTGTAGCCTAGATACATTTGTGTGTGTGTATTTCCAGTTGTATATACATACACACATCTCAGTGTAGCCTAGATACATTTGTGTGTGTATATTTCTAGATGTATGTACATATACACACATCTCAGTGTAGCCTAGATACATTTGTGTGTATATTTCTAGTTGTATATACATACACACATCTCAGTGTAGCCTAGATACATTTATGTGTGTATTTCCAGTTGAATATACATATACACACATCTCAGTGTAGGCTAGATACATTTGTTGTGTATTTCCAGTTGAATATACATATACACACATCTCAGTGTAGGCTAGATACATTTGTGTGTGTGTATTTCTAGTTGTATATACATATACACTTCAGTGTAGCCTAGATACATTTGTGTGTGTGTATTTCCAGTTGTATATACATACACACATCTCAGTGTAGCCTAGATACATTTGTGTGTGTATATTTCTAGATGTATGTACATATACACACATCTCAGTGTAGCCTAGATACATTTGTGTATATATTTCTAGTTGTATATACATACACACATCTCAGTGTAGCCTAGATACATTTATGTGTGTATTTCCAGTTGAATATACATATACACACATCTCAGTGTAGGCTAGATACATTTGTGTGTGTGTATTTCTAGTTGTATATACATACACACATCTCAGTGTAGGCTAGATACATTTGTGTGTGTGTATTTCCAATTGAATATACATATACACACATCTCAGTGTAGCCTAGCTACATTTGTGTGTGTGTATTTCTAGTTGTATATACATACACACATCTCAGTGTAGGCTAGATACATTTGTGTGTGTATTTCCAGTTGAATATACATATACACACATCTCAGTGTAGGCTAGATACATTTGTGTGTGTGTATTTCTAGTTGTATATACATATACACTTCAATGTAGCCTAGATACATTTGTGTGTGTGTATTTCCAGTTGTATATACATACACACATCTCAGTGTAGCCTAGATACATTTGTGTGTGTATATTTCTAGATGTATGTACATATACACACATCTCAGTGTAGCCTAGATACATTTGTGTATATATTTCTAGTTGTATATACATACACACATCTCAGTGTAGCCTAGATACATTTATGTGTGTATTTCCAGTTGAATATACATATACACACATCTCAGTGTAGGCTAGATACATTTGTGTGTGTGTATTTCTAGTTGTATATACATACACACATCTCAGTGTAGGCTAGATACATTTGTGTGTGTGTATTTCCAATTGAATATACATATACACACATCTCAGTGTAGCCTAGCTACATTTGTGTGTGTGTATTTCTAGTTGTATATACATACACACATCTCAGTGTAGGCTAGATACATTTGTGTGTGTATTTCCAGTTGAATATACATATACACACTTCAGTATAGCCTAGATACATTTGTGTGTGTGTATTTCTAGGTGTATATACATATACACACTTCAGTGTAGCCTAGATACATTTGTGTGTGTATTTCCAGTTGTATATACATATACATACTTCAGTGTAGCCTAGTTACATTTGTGTGTGTATTTCCAGTTGTATATACATATACACACTTCAGTGTAGCCTAGATACATTTGTGTGTGTATTTCTAGTTGTATATACATATACACACTTCAGTGTAGCCTAGATACATTTGTGTGTGTGTATTTCTAGTTGTATATTCATATACACGCATCTCAGTGTAGCCTAGATACATTTGTGTGTGTATATTTCCAGTTGTATATCTATCTATCTATCTATATATATCTATATGTAGATATATATATATAGATAGATAGATAGATATACACACACTTCATTGTAGCCTAGATACATTTGTGTGTGTATTTCCAGTTGTATATACATATACACACAACTCAGTGTAGCCTAGATACATTTGTGTGTGTGTGTATTTCTAGTTGTATATTCATATACACGCATCTCAGTGTAGCCTAGATACATTTGTGTGTGTATATTTCCAGTTGTATATCTATCTATCTATCTATATATATCTATATATAGATATATAGATATATATAGATAGATAGATATACACACACTTCATTGTAGCCTAGATACATTTGTGTGTGTATTTCCAGTTTTATATACATATACACACAACTCAGTGTAGACTAGATACATTTGAAGAACAAGAATTGGGGAAGGAAGGATGGTGCACCCCTATCTCTACAGTACAGTTGAATATACTGAGTTCCTTCAAATAAGCAGGACAATTGAGATCTACCCCTCTGGAAATCAGGGTTAAGTACCCAAATTTGTTCAGGATATAATTGGGGGGATGGAAAAGGCAAAGATAGATCTGAGTTCCATAGAGTCTCATCCAGAACGATGGATTCCATGCTGGAACCTTAGGCCTCCTTCCTTCTTTTACTGGCTGCTTTTCCCAACCCCTTTTAATTTCTGAGCTTTCCCTCTGCTAATTATTTTTTATTTATCCTTTTGCTTTGTTTGCAAGTTGTCTTCCCCATCAGATTGTAGGCTCCTACAAATTAGAAGTTTTGTTTTGTTTTGTTTTGTTTGTCTCATTTTGTATCCTCAGCATTTAGCACAGTGTCTGTAACATTTAATAAATGTTTATCAACTGATTGATAGGTGTGTAGTACAACTTCCCTATTATACATGTGAGGAAAAAGGCCAAGAGAAGTCAGGTCTGAAGTGAAGGGACTTGGATTCGAATCCTGATTCTGATATTTCCTATTTCTGTGACTTGGGGTAGTCAGTAAACAAACATTCATCTGTTAGGCACTGTCCTAGACACTGAAAACATAAGCACAGGATATGAAACAAAGTCCCATTCCAAATAGCTTACATTCACTTCTCCACCTCGGGCCCTGGTTTCCCCAGTTCTCAAATGACAAAGTTGGAGTTCCCTTCCATTTCTTAATGTATAAAGGTAGCCATCTCCAGTTCTTCTGCTCTACATCTAACCACTGGACCCAGATGCCTCTGGAGGGGAGGTAACCTTGCCCAGCCCTCCCTCATTTAAATCCAACTCACTTGCATGTCATAGCATCACCTCCCTGATGTCAGGGTCCTCTTGGAGAGTGAAGGACAATTAATAACAAGAAACCCAGGTGAACAGGCAGGATTGTGACCCAGGTCCTGTTAATGCCAGATTCAGGTGGAAAAAGCAGACTCACTAAACTTCAGAGCTGGAAGGACCAAAGAGCTCCCATTTTTTAGATGTGGAAAATGAGGCTCAGAGAGGTTGGGCATACCCACACTTAGCCAGTCTCACAGCAATTTGATGACAAAGCCAGGACTAGAACTCAAATCTCCCCTAACTTTCATTCATTCTTTTTAGTAGCATCCATGGTGCTACTAAACCAAAATTTGTCCCCTATACTCAAAGGATACACGCATATACACGAACACGTGTGTGTATACTATATATACATATATATATGTGTGTGTATGTATGTATATATATATGCATGTATGTATGTATGTATGTATGTGTGTGTGTGTGTATATATCTCCCTCACCTATTACTTGAGCTAAAAGGAACTTTGGATCCCAAATGTCCCTCCACAAATAAAGGTTCCAACAGGTCCGAGTGCTCAGATGTCTAGGCAGGGGAACATCTGAATAAGATACTACAGCAAAAATCCAGAAGTTGGCAAGATCTTTGCACTTCAGAAGGTCCTCTGCCCCAATGAGCAGGGACCTGGGTGGGAAAAACTGGCTCTCATTGTCTCCTGGTCAAGTTTACGACAAACTGGGCAAGTGCAGGTTCTTGGGATAACAGATTTAGGGCTGACTTGAGAGGGTGGGCAAGTGCAAATCTTTGGGATGTCAGATGTAGGGCTTCAAAAGAGATCTCTGAAGTCAGTCTCGTTGATAAGAAGCTGAAGTCCAAAGAGCTTAGGTGATTATTCAATGGCATACGCACAACAGGGAGCTGAACCAATATTCGAACCCAGGGTGGCTACTGGTGAAGCCCTACTGAGAGCTCTGGCCAGGGATGAGCTTCTCCAACCAGGAATTGCCTTCCTCCAGTCTTGGGTGCAGCTTAGCGTTTCCCAGCTTGAAAACCGGGGCCTGATAAATTGCAGGGGTGTCTCATTCCAAGAATTAAGACCCAGTGTCTATTTAAAAAGCCCTTTCGGTTTAAATTGAACAATTTCCCCTTTAATCTGCAGGCTTTTAATGGCTCTCTTCACGGACATTAATTTTAATGGGACGATTATTACCCTGTTTGGAAGTCTGCCCTTTAGATCTATGGCTCCAGCCCGGGAAGAGTCTGACTCAGTGGGTGGTGCTTGGGAGCGTCCCAGCAGCCAGCACGCAAGAGTCCAGCCTCCTCTTTAGAAATGGTCTTTTTAACCAAGGGCTGTGGGAGGCTAGATAATAATCCCAGATTATAGATCAAGATTTGGAAGGGTCCTCAGAATCCATCGGCCTAAGGTCAAAGCAGGCAGCACGGCCCAGTTGTCAGAGCATCTCCACCGATTCCAAGTCTCACTCATTGCCACTTCACTCTATCCTTTCAATGATGTTATCTATAATATTTTAAAGTCTGCATAGCTCTTTGCTTGCAATATGCCAGTGAGAGAACTAATGCAAGTGGTACAGCAGGAATGCTTGTTCCTAAATGGGTTTGACTGGATGAGCTCAAAGATCCCTTCCCAATCGAAAAGACTATGGTTTTGTAATCCCTACTTTAAAATAGCTAGCTTTCAAGCAGATGGAGTGCCAAGTCTGGAGTCAGGCCTGAATTCAAATCCAACCTCAGATTCTTACTGGCTGTGTGATCCCACTCAACTCATTTAACCTCAATCTGGCTCAGTTTCCTTATCTGCAAAATGAGCTGGAGAAGAAAATGCCAACCCGATCCAGTTATGTCTGCCAAGAAATTCTCAAATGGGGTCGTGAAGAGTCAGATGCAAATAAATAACAATATCTGTTTTACACGTGAGAAAACCAAGACCGAAAGATTAAGTAAATTGTGGGATCATCTATCAGAGGCCTGCTTTAACTTAATCATTTTAGAGATCTCTATATAGATGGGAAAACTGAGGCTGAGGGAGTAGATGATTTATACCCAAGCTAACAAGTTTTTATAAAGCACCTACTCAGTGCCAGGTACAATGCTAAATGCTGGAAATACAAAAGAAAGGGAAAAAAGAATAATAAACAGTCTCTTTTCTAGAGGAACTCACAGTCTAAAAGCAGAGGCAAACAACTATATACATCCAAGATATTAACAAGATAAATTAGAAATAATCAACAAAAGGAAGACACTAAGATTAAAGGAGATTGGGAAAGATGTTTGTTTTTTGTTTGTTTTGTTTTTGTTTTTTTTTGCAGAAGTGAGACTTGAATCACTAAGTCCAACAGCTAGAAAGGGCCTCAAGATGGCTAATCTGATCTCCCATTTTTACAGATGAAGGAACCGAGATCCAAAAAACTAAGAGATTAGCTGAGGATCACAAAGCTAATAATAAGAGACAGAACTTATTCCCCTCTCTAAGCTTTTGCATAGATTGCCCCCCAAACCTGGCATTCATTCCCTCTTCATTTCTCCCTCACAAAACATCTCCAAATCTAAGCTCAGATATCATCTCCTTTGGGAAGTCTGGCTTGATACCTCCCTAGAAATTATTTTGTACAAATTCTGTTTTTAATTATAATCATACACACAAGTATAGTTTATATATTATATGGCTGTATGTATATTATAATTTATAGATTATATATGGTGTATATATTATAGTTTATACATGATATATAAAGCGTGTTTATATATGTATATATTTATATATACATATATATGTGTATATATATATATATACACACACACACATATATGCCAATAGAATGGAAGCTTTTTGAGGATAGGCTTCTTGTTTCTCTTTGTATACTTTAACATGGGCACTTAGGTGGCACAGGGGATATAGCACCAGGTTCAGAATCAGGAAAATATCTTCCTGAGTTTAAATCTAGCCCCAGACACTTCTTATCTATGTGACCTTGGGCAAGTCATTTAACCCTGTTTGCCACAGTTTCCTCATCTGTTAAATGAGCTAGAGAAGGAAATGGTAAACTACTCTAGAATGTTTGCCAAAAAAAACCCAAAACAAAACAAAACAAAAAAACCCCAAAAAACAAAAAACAAAACCCCAAAAATCCTAATGCTGTCACAAAGAATAGATCACGACTGAACAATAAAATGCTCTAACATAGTAGCCAGCATACAACAAGTGTTTAATAAGTGACTGAATCGATGACTTAATGGTCTATCTGACATGGGTACTTGCAGTTACAAAATTCTGAGAAGTAAATACCCACCTACACTGGCAAATCATATCCTTAGAAATTTAGCTGCTACTTTTCCTCTCAGACTCTAAGAGTGACCCTGAGGAGCTGGGGGTGAGGGGGAGAGGTTGTCTTTCTAATGTTATAGTTTACAAGCCCCCACCAGTGTGCTTCCACTATAATTATTAGTTGATATTGGCAAGACAAACTAAAAGCCTTTTTAGAAATGAGTGTTATAATTGGTACAAAATAAACCTCCTGATTTTGGCAACCCATTCTTCCACCAATACATACAGAGTTCAGAGGAAAGTGAACTCCAGCTTAAGGCACATATAGCAAAGGAGTAACACATAGCTCCCAGAAGTCCTTTTGCTCGAGTCTGCAAAACATTCCCCTCCCTCCCGGAGATGACATAATTGTTACACTAGAATCCTTATGGAGTCTGGAATCTGCTTTTCTTGATCAAATCCAGTTCATTTTCAGCTTTTATCGCAGAATCAGCTGTTGCTATCTTGAGGACACTGCTAAGAGCTCCATGAAAAGATCCAAGTCCTTAGGTGTTCTGAACTTCACTCCCTTCTGTTAGGGTGGAAGAAGGAGGCAAGAAAAGGTTGTGTGTCCTCTCCTTCCTAATCAGTTCCTTTCTAGGGGCTTGGCTAGAAGATTTCTACCTTAAGTGACCAGTCACTGGGAGCTCTCATTCCAAATTAGCTTTCTAGTTTTAAACAAGACTCTCAGAGCATGACTTCAAAGGAATTTTTCAACCAATCTGAACAGACTTCCTGCAACATCAAGCTGAGATGAAGATGCCAGACCTTGTTCACGCCAGTTTCACACCTGTTTCATACCTCTAATTGATTGATTCAGTCAAGCTGTGTTCTCATCTAATAGGAATATTAGGGTTAAGTGATTCGGGGAGAGTAGTTGTGATGCTACCCTTGTATGCATATCCTAACAAAGGCCATTGAAGCTACAGATGAGACATTATTAATTAAAAAATTAATCAAGACATTCATAGATTTAGAAATCCTACAATAGCCACTTACCAGCCACGTGATCCTGGGCAAGTAATTCAATCTCTCTGAGTCTTAGTTTATTCAACCATAAAATAGAAATCATGGGACTAGGACTATCTGCCTTGTAGTTTCCTCTCTGAACTAGATGGACACCAAAAAAGACTCCCACCATCAACACCCAAAGCTAATATTCTCTTTTTTTTAAATAGTTTTTATTTACCAGATATTTGTATGGGTAATTTTACAACATTGGCAATTGCCAAACCATTTGTTCCAATTTTTCCCTTCCTTCCCCCCCTCCAGATGGCAGGTCGACCAATACATGTTAAATATGTTAGAGTATAAATTAAATACAATATATGTATACATAACCAAACAGTTGTTTTGCTGAATAAAAAGAATCGGACTTTGAAATAGTGTACAATTAGCCTGTGAAGGAAATCCAAAATGCAGGCAGACAAAATTAGAGGGATTGGGAATTCTTTGTAGTGGTTCATAATCATCTCCCAGAGTTCTTTCACTGGGTGTAGCTGCTTCAGTTCATTACTGCTCTATTGGAGCTGATTTGGATCCTCTCATTGTTGGAGAGGGCCTCGTCCATCGGAATTGATCATCATACAGTATCATTGTTGAAGTGTATAATGATCTCCTGGTCCTGCTCATTTCACTCAGCATCAGTTCAGGTAAGTCTCTCCAGGCCTTCCTGAAATCAGCTGATATTCTCTTTAAACTACTTCCTGCACACACGAAAAAAACCTTTTGGTAAAGTTACAAATTTATATACTATCTCAGTATTAATTTTTTTTGGTAAAAAACAAAAACTTATTACATTATATCTCAATATCCCATGAATATGACAAAACAAACAAAAGATTTACAGTAGCCCACTAATAATCATAAAACTCTATCAGTGTCATTTCCCATAAAGTCTGGAGGATTCCAGAATCATTGACCTACTTTGTGGTTCATGACCCCATATGGAGCCTTGTAACTGAAAGTGAAAGTCATGTAATTATGCATTACTATCGGTAAACATTTTATTTGTATACCTATTTTACATACCTATAAATTTAAAGGCAAAAAGGAATCAGGAATGGAGAAAGTTTAAGAAGCCCTACTTTCTTGGGAAGGGAAATAAACTTGGGGTTGATGGCAGCCCTCTTACTTTCCAGTGAGCATATCTTCTCTCAAAACATAAATACATTCCTCCCCACTCATTACAGTTTTCTGTACAGTAGATTGTACTCCTCCAGTAAAGGAAATGAATTTGAAGTTGCTAGGTAGATGACATCATGAAGTTCCAATAAGATTGCTTTTCATTAAGATTAAGACCCATAAAGGTACCAAGATTATGGTATGATTCTCAGGCCATGGGCACCCTTTGAATGAAGACATTTGATTCCTCAAGACAGGGAACCTTCCTCCCATTGGAACCTCTCCTTTCTAAATAAGTCCTAGTAGAAAGAAGAGGACATAGTCAAATGATAACCTTCGACCCTAACTTCCCATTTAGGACAACATGACCTTCAATCCTCCTATCAATATTCTTGCTACCATCTTTGTTCATATTTGCCTATTGTGCTATAAAGATCATAACATTTCCATTTCTTCTTTCATCTTCTAGGGAGAGAAGGCTGGATTCTTAGGGAGCTGTCCAGGAAATCTCTCTTTGAGAGATAGTTAGATTCTGGAACTTCTGAACTTGGGTTTCCTCAAGAGAAGAGCTCTCAATCTCTCCAGAATTTAGGCTTCAGGAACTCACTACTTGTACTACATGGTTCTCTTTTCCAAGACTACCACATGATTATAAACATGAATTACTCTCCTATCATATCTCTAAAATGAGGCGTTCTGGATACTCTTTCACTACATTGGCCACTATCATTTCTTTACAGAGAGGCTGCTCTCTCTTGAAAACTTGGCCATGTTGCTCCCTTTTCCACAGCTGCCATATTGACTGAAAGCACTGGATCTTATGTGTCTGACACAAGGTAACAGTTCTATGTTCTATCTGTCAGATGTTTTATATTCTATGATCCTCCTCCCTTCTAACATTCTCTGATCTGTCATTTTTTTTAAGATACAGTTTTGACATTCTCTGTTCTAAGGATCCTCTCAGTTCTGACATTCTATATTCTTGGGATTCTTATCAATTTTACAATGTTCATTCTTTGATATTTCCCAATTTTGAAATTCTATATTCTAATGTTCCTTCCAATTCTGAGTTTCTGGATTCAAAGGTCCTTTCAGCTCTGACATTACATGTTTTAAGCTCCCTCCCAGTCTTGATAATCCATATTCTAAGGTTCTTTCCAAATCTTATATTCTTTTCTTGCAGGTGGAAATGGATCCCTTTAACATAATAGGCAGATATGAATAAAGAATGGTAGCAAGAATATTGATAGAAGGATTGAATGTATAACCTCAGGGCTGTGTAATGCTGAACTGGATCTAGGAGGAAGAGAGGGAAACAAGGGAATTTTGGCTTAAAGTGACCCTTGAAATTCTGCTGGATCACATTCCTAGTGCTGAGGACTCCTTGGAGATCCAGAGAGTTCTAAGACTTCCATGGAGGTTTGGTAGTAAAGATCTATCAATCAACAGTCATACTTTAACAGTCTGTTTTGTGTGTTGGGCTTTGCTGGGCCTTATGAGTACAAAAACAACAACAAAAAATGCAACAATCCTTGCTCTCAAACAGTTTATAGAATTTACTTGATGTTTTCTTCCTTAAAGAGATTATTCTCTGCCAATAAATTATAATCTGATTTAATTTCCACTACTATCTAGTTCTACATTTTCCATTGTAGTTGCAGGAAGCTGGAATCTCACTTTTCACATAATCAAAATCAAGGTTTGGGATTCATTTTAACCTAGCAAGTGATTTTGATTTGGATCTGTCTAATTGACACACCAAAAAGACAAGAATGATCAATTTTCTAATTATTCTTATCAATTAGAGATAATTAAAGCATTTCTAAACTGGTAGTATCAAATAAATAAGGTTAGGAGAACCCTAGATGTTTCTAAGGATAACAGAGGTTACCATATTCCCTTTTAATCCCAAAGGACTTACAATTGGAAGGAATGAAGGAGGGAAAGAAGGAAGGAAGAAAGGAAGGAGAGAAGGAAGGAAGAAAGGAAGGAGAGAAGGAAGGAAGGAGATAGGGAGGAGAAGGAAGGAAGAAAGGAAGGAGAGAAGGAAGGAAGAAAGGAAGGAGAGAAGGAAGGAAGGAGAGAGGGAGGAGAAGGAAGGAAGAAAGAAAGGAAGGATAGAGGGAAGGGAAGCAGGACAAAAGAAAGGAGAGGAACAGGATGAGGGAGAGGAAGAGGAAGGGAGAAGATAGGGAGAGACAGAGAAATAGAGAGACAGAAAAACACAGAGATAGAAAGAGAGAGGAGGGAGAGGGAGAGATGAAGGGAGAGACAATAGACCTATTTAATACAAGTAGCAAATTTCGACTGCTGGATAAACTTTTCTCTCCTAAATCCACCAGTTAATTCTTTCTGTTCTTCCTAATGTGATTTCCCAAATCCAACCAAAAAAAGAACATAAAATCAGAGAATGTTAGAGTTGGGAAGGAGTTTAGAGCAGAAAATGTTAGGGTAGGGAGGGAAAATGGCACACAGAACATCAGATCTGAGAGGAAGGTATCTTAGAATATAGAAACTGCTAGGATTTATAAAGTTTGCACAATGTTTTGCAAATATTATCTCGTTAAATCCTCCCAATGACCTTGGGAGGAAGGGGCCAATCATATTCCCTTCTTATAGATGAGATTTACTTTTCTTTTTTTATTTCTTCTTTTCCTTGTCTTCTCTCTGTCCACTTAGGGCCTTACTGTCAATTCTCTGTCCAAAGGAATGTAAATTTTGATTGTTGAAATCTCATAAGACAACTTGGGGTTTGTGGGCTAGATTTCTTTCTTAACGACCATGTCTTAAACCCAAATCACTCTGGGTGTCATTGATAGTCCTACAACAGATCCCTGGCCAAGCCCTACTTGGTCATTATTTGGGCCCTTCTTGGCTCAGAGTGAATGTAAATAGCTATTATTTGTTTTGATCAGAAAGCTTGATGATCTTCCCTTCCCAAATATGTGTGTATGAGTATATGTGTCTGTGTATACATACATATACATACAAATATATACGTGTAATGTATATATACACACATGTGTGTATGTATACAAATACATGTATACACATATATGTGTATGTATTCGATTAAGTAAAAGAGGTCATTCTTTGCCTCATTTTTTTATCTAGCCTTAATTACTGAATTGGGTGTTACCTCAATCAAACTGAACCTGTTAAAGACCTTAGCTTATAAAGACGACATCTATGGCCATCTCTGGTCATCCCGATCTGTACCTTGTGACTAGACCCAGATGGCTCTGGAGGAGAAAATGAGACTGGTGACTTTGCACAACTCTCATTCACTTAAATATAATTCCCTTGCATGTCAAGGTATCGCCTCCCAGATGTCATTGTTCCTCTTTGAGAACGAAGGACAAACAACAACCATCCCCAAGAATGAAGGACAAACAACAACAATCCCCAAGAATGAAGGACAAACAACAACAATCTCCAAGAATGAAGGACAAACAACAACAATCCCCAAGAAAGGAAGTCTTAGCATAGGGGATAAAGAAAGCAGGAAGACCTGTGTTCAAGTATTGCTTTCTGACACATCAGTTAGTCAAGTTATTTATACTTATAGTTCCCCCCCAAGAACATTTACTTAAAGGAGAATTCCTTCAGTCAGGAAATTTCCTATACTGATGAAATCAACACATACAGTTCTTATTCCTGATAAATCTCATCCAGAAGAATCCACAGTGTCCTGGGACTTAATGAATTCAGGACAATGTCTTTTATAAACATGGACATTTGTGCAACAAGAAAATGGTATTTACACACATATATTGTATCTAGGTTTTATTGTAACACATGTAAAATGTACGGGATTGCCTGTCATCGGGGGGGAGGGAATAGAGGGAGGGGGGGATAATTTGGAAAAATGAATACAAGGGATAATATTATAAAAAAATTACTCATGCATATATACTGTGAAAAAAAATTCAAAATAAAAAAAATAAACACGGACATTTGGTTCTTATGAAGATGGTGTTTTACATATATTGTATCTAGGATATACGGTAACACATTTAACATGTATGGGATTGCCTGTCATCTAGGGGAGGGAGTTGAGGGTGGGAGGGGAAAATTTGGGAAAGAAGTGAATAAAGGGATAATGTTGTAAAAATAAATTTACCCATGCATATGTACTGTCAAAAAATTATAATTATAAAATTAATTTAAAAATTAAAAAAAAGAAGATGGTGTTTTGTAAATTTTAAAGTAGTTAGAAAATTTTTCTTATTTCAATCATATCTGACTCTTTGTGACTTGATTTGGGGTTTTCTTGGTAATGATATTGGATGGTTTGCCATTTTCTTCTGCAGCTCATTTTAAAAATTTGAAAACTGAGGCAAATAGGGTAAAGTGATTTGGCCAGGGTCATACAGCTAGAAAGTGTCTGAGACCAGATTTGAATTCAGATCTTCCTGACTGGAAGGTCAATGCTCTATCCATTGCACCACTTAGTGCCCCAATAAGGAAATAGGAACTATTAAATGATAGTCATTTAATAAAAGTTTGTTGATGATGCTGATTTTAAAGTGGTGTCATGGGGTTGGTGGAATAGAGAGAGAATATGGACCTGATACTCTTATCTTTCTTGAAGGTATCTTGCAGAAAGACAGACAGACAGACAGAAAGAAAGGCAGAAAGACAAGGAAAGAAAGAAAGGCGGAAAGAAAGAAAGGCAGAAAGAAAGACAGAAAGACAAGGAAAGAAAGGAAGGAAGGAAGAAAAAGAACAAAAGAAAGAAAGAAAGAAAGAAAGAAAGAAAGAAAGAAAGAAAGAAAGAAAGAAAGAAAGAAAGAAAGAAAGAAAGAAAGAAAGAAAGAAAGGAAAGAAGGAAGGAATGAAGGAAGGAAGGAAGGAAGGAAGAAAGGAAAGAAGGAAGGAATGAAGGAAGGAAGGAAGGAAAGAAGGAAGGAAGGAAGGAAGAAAGGAAAGAAGGAAGGAATGAAGGAAGGAAGGAAGGAAGGAAGAAAGGAAGGAAGGAAGAAAAAGAACAAAAGAAAGAAAGAAAGGAAAGGAGGGGGGAGGGGGAAGGAAGGAAGGAGGGAAGGAAGGGAGGAAGAAAGGAAAGAAGAATGAGGAAGGGAGGCAGGAAGGGAGGGAAGGAAGGAAGGGCAGAAAGAACCTACAGGTTTTTGGGAAAAACATGCTTCTTCTCTCCTAAAAGCTTCATCATCTTATAGACATTATCTAATTCATCCTCACAATAGCCTTGTGATGTTCATCCTTCAATTCCCAAATCCCTTAAAGAAAGTTTTGTGATGGCTAAAGCATTTTGCTGATGTTAAGTGCCCATATAAATCCTAACTTATTGGCTTCAGTGTCTGATTTTCTGTTTATTTGCATTTGTAAGGCCCCTATTGTTATGACATCTAAATGTTCCTCCTGGTTTTTGAGAGTTAGTGTGGGGGAGTAGATAGGAATCTGGATTTGAAATCAGAAAGACCTGGGTTCAGATCTTGCCTTGGATACTTACTAGTTGTGTGACTCTGGGCACTTCTGAGGTACCTGAAACACAATGATGTAAGTATTAGGAAACTAAGGTTGGCATAAAATGGCATAATAAGACCTGGGACTCAGCAAGATAGGGCAAAAGACCACCCATCAGAACCTGGGGACCAAGGAAGGTTGTCTAAGATTTTAAGTCTCTGATCTTATGATTCTATGATCCTAAAGGATTCTTTCCACTCCCATCTTTCTCTGTCTCTATCTCTCTCTCCTCTGTATCTGTCTCTCTCTGTCTCACTCTCTCACCATCTCTATTTCTCTTTCTGTCTCTCACTGTTTTTGTTTCTCTCTCTGTCTCTCTGCCTGTCTCTTTCTCTCTCTCTGTGTCTCTGTCCCTTTCCCTCTCTCACTCTTTACAATCTGGCCCTATTCTACTTTTTAGAAATATTACTCCCTCATTACTTCTCTTCATATACTCTTACTCTCTGGTCAAAGTGGTCCCATTACTGTTCTTTAAATACTTCACAGCCAGTATTAATGCCTTCACAAAGGTCAAATGATGTCTAGAATGAACACTTAAGTAAACACTCATGCCAGCCATGCTCATCTCAAACCCAGACCAGCCCACGACTCCTTCAATGCTCTCTTCATCTTCATTTCAGCAGCTTTCTCACACTGACACACCATTCTTCTTAAGGCTTCTTCCCCTGTTTTAGACATTGACTAATCGTTTGATTTTGGTTGAGTCACTTAACCTGTCTGGCATCAGTTTCTTCATCTGGAAAATGGGAGCATGTGCAAATATTCTCTATCTAGAACCAGAACTTGTGACTGTGTAGAAACTTGGAAAGGAATCTGTTTCAGGTCATGGTAATGAAAGATAGGTATGTGGGATGATAAAACTTTTTTTTGTAATTTGACTGAGGAATAGGGAGAACTGCTGTCTTAGGAACTGAAAGTAAGTGTGTATTTACATAAGAGGGGAGCCTCCCATCTCTCATTCTCTTTTCTTGAGGAAGAAAGAGACAGTACTATTTTAAGTTGATTCAGAGAGTTGGATAGGGGCAAAGTGATAGCTCTCTCTCTTAGCCTGTTGTGTGTCAAAATGCTGGTTCTGAAGTCAGGAAGACCTAAGTTGAAATCTGGCCTCTGATACTTATTAGTTTTTTGATCCCAGGCAGGTCAACCTCTGTTTCTCAGTTTACTCAATTATAAAAGAGGAATAATAATAGTGCCTATGTCCCAGAGTTGATATGAGAATTAAATGGGATAATACTTACCACCCTGAGCCTTAGTTTCCTTATCAAGTGAAAAGTTTGGACTAAGAGGCCTCTGAAGGTCTTTCCATCATGATCCTGTGATATATGTCAGCTACCAAACACTGTACAGGGTTAATGGTACTTAGTATTATTAAAGCCTTTTTTTTTTTTACCTGAAATTATATTTTTATTGGTTAGGAAATTTCAGGTGAGAATATTCCTTTCTATTTCTCTATCTCTGTCTTTCTCTTGCCTCCGATTTCTCTGTTTCTCTGTCTCTCTCTATTGTTTCTCTCTGATTCTTTTTTTTTTCTCGGTCTCTTCTTTCTCTCTGTTTCTTCTTGTGCCTCTGTCTCTCTCTCTCTCTCTCTCTCTCTCTCTCTCTCTCTCTCTCTCTCTCTCTCTCTCTCTCTCTCTCCTTTCTCTATCTCTTACCTTCTCTCTTCTTTCTTTCTCCTCTCTCTGTTTCTCAGTCTCTGTCTCTCTCTTCATGTCTCTGTCTCTGATCTTTCTGTTTATCTGTCTCTGTCTGTTTTTGTCTTTGATGTATTTCTCTGTCTCTCTCCCTATAGTCTCTCTCCCTCATGGTTTCTCTCGGTCTTTCTCTGGTGTGTCTATCTCTCTCTCTTTTCTTTCTCTGTCTCTTTCTGTGCCTGCCCCCCCCCCCCCCTCTCTCTCTCTCTCTCTCATCTCTCTCTCTCTCTCTCTCTCTCTCTCTCTCTCTCTCTCTCTCTCTCCCTCTCCCCTATTTCTCTCTCTCTTCACTTTATGCTCCCCACCCCAAACCACCCCTTAATTACCAACTTTGTGCTGGTATCTCCCATATGCAGATCTATAAGTTCAAGTCTGTCTCTGTCCTGAATTTCAGCTCTGCATCACTCACAGACTATGGGACATTTCAAATTGATTGCCCCAGAAACACCTCAAACTCAACATTTTCACAATAGAATGCTACATCCCAGAACTCCCATTCTTAATGTGATTTTAAAAAAAATCATTTATCAAACATTCAAACCTAACTGTAGGAGTACCCCGAGGCTTTGTCTTGAACCCTGTTTTTTTTCCTACTCTCTTTCTCTCTTGGTAATCTTAACAACTCCCCTGGACTTAATTATCATCTCTACCCAGATGTCTCACAGATCTCTGTGTCTAGGTCTGATATCTTTCCCGAGCTTCAGTCTTGCAGCCCCTACATCAGTGCCTATTAGATATTTTAAACTGGTTGCCCTGGAGACATATCAAACCAACATTTCCAAAATATCTCGTTTGAGCATAGCTATTTGAATGTTGTCTCTCCCCCATTAGACTGTGATTTCCTTGAGCACAGGAACTGATTTTTGCCTTGTTTTGTATCCCCTGTGCTTAGCACAATGCCTGGTCCCTAGGAAAGACTTCATAAATGTTTATTGGCTGAATTTGACTTTTTCTTCCTTTTGTCCTGGACCTGACTAAGATCATTGCCCAGAGCAATTTGTTTTATATTAAAACAAAATGATGAGACTTCTGTAAGTCATTCAACACTTGAGAAAAATAGATTTATTTAGCCACAGCAAAAAGATGGCTATTCAAAAAGGATAAACAACGAGGATAAGTTGATTCCAATGAGTGAAGCTCTCTCCTCACTTGTGCCCATCATTTCCCATCAAGCCTCCAAGTGCCTTTGGAACTTCCTCATGGCTTTGTACTAAGGTGACCAAGAAACTGAATTATAGATGTACAATAATGTACATATTGGATTCCCTGATAAAATAGTTCCTCCTCCAAAAAGATAGCTTTTAAAATTTTTTTTGGTAACTATAACCTTAAAATTGAATATAGTGTTTACACATTGCAGATGACTAATAAATGTAAGCTTATTAACTTACTCCAACCCAAGTCTTTTTCTGTATCTAGCTTGCTACACATTGTTTTTCAGGCATTTCCAGTCATTTCTAACTCTCTGTGAGCCCATTTGGGGTTTTCTTGGCAAAGATAATGAAATAATTTCCTATTTCCTTTTCCAGCTTATTTTACAGATGAGGAAATGGGGGGGGAGGGGGATAAAGAGGGTGAAATGATTTACCCAGGGTCATATAGCTATTAAATATCTGAGCCTCAATATGAATTATGGAAAAGAAAATTTTTCTGATCCCAGGCTGGTGCTCTGTGCACTATGGTGCCCCTTAAGGGTCCAGATACATATTACCCTATTGCCTTTTTATTTTTTTTTTTAACATAGATTTGTTACAGGAGAGGCACTGACTTTTGAAAGATGGAACAAGAGTTCAAATCCTGCCTCTCACATTTACTGTTCTGGTGATCTCAGAAAAATAAGTCATTTAACATCTCTGGGGCTCAGACTCCTCATCTGTAAAATAGAGTCGGAGAGGGCATTGGATTAGAATTGATAGATGTCTAACCTCTTCCGAGTGCTGCCTGAACCAGATTAAAATATAATCGGGAAATGTCTAATGAAATAAAAACATAATATAGATAATGTAAATTTGTGATTTTCTAAATCAACAAGCTGCTCTAAATCAACATGCTATTTCTATTTGCATTTGATACTACTGGGTTGGGGGATTTCTGAGGTTCCTTTCAGTTTTGAATCTATCAATTTTCTCCAAAAAGTGAAAGGGTTAGATAAGAAAACCTTTTAGGTCTCTTCTAGTGATTCTAGAGAGTATTCTGGAGAGCCAAGAGGTTCACTGATTAATCCAGGTTCACGCAGTCAATATATAGCAAAGAGAAAAGTTTTTTTTTTTTTTTTTTTTTTTTTGGCTCTGAGACCAGCTCTGCATTTCACTATTTCTGTCTTTGGTTGTATTCCAATGGAATGTTAGCCCCTTGAGGGTAGGAGGGTTCTTCTTTCCATCCATCCATCCATCCACTGACTCATCTACATCTATCTATCTAATCTGATTATTTCCTTATCCATCCAATTCTCAATCTCTATCTCTGTCTCTCTGTCTCTGTCTCTCTGTTTGTCTCTGTCTCTATCTCTGTCTATCTCTCTGTCTCTCTCTCTCTGTCTCTCTCTCTCTGTCTCTCTCTGTCTCTGTCTCTGTCTGTCTCTGTCTCTCTATCTCTCTCTGTCTGTCTGTCTGTCTCTTTCTCTTTCTCTCTCTCTGTCTCTGTCTCACTGTCTCTCTGTCTGTCTGTCTCTCTCTCTTTCTCTTTCTCTGTCTCACTGTCTCTCTGTTTGTCTGTCTCTCTCTCTGTCTCTGTCTCATTGTCTCTCTGTCTGTCTCTCTGTCTCTCTCTCTCTGACTCTCTCTGTCTCTCTGTCTCTCTCTCTTTCTCTCTCTGTCTCTGTCTCTGTCTCATTGTCTCTCTGTCTGTTTGTCTGTCTGTCTCTCTCTCTGTCTCTGTCTCATTGTGTCTCTGTCTGTCTGTCTGTCTGTCTCTCTCTCTCTGTCTCTTTCTCTCTCTCTCTCTGTCTCTGTCTCATTGTCTCTCTGTCTGTCTGTCTGTCTGTCTCTCTCTCTCTGACTCTCTCTCTGTCTCTCTGTCTCTGTCTCTCTCTGTCTCTCTCTCTCTGACTCTCTCTGTCTCTCTGTCTCTCTCTCTTTCTCTCTCTGTCTCTGTCTCTGTCTCATTGTCTCTCTGTCTGTTTGTCTGTCTGTCTCTCTCTCTGTCTCTGTCTCATTGTGTCTCTGTCTGTCTGTCTGTCTGTCTCTCTCTCTCTGTCTCTTTCTCTCTCTCTCTCTGTCTCTGTCTCATTGTCTCTCTGTCTGTCTGTCTGTCTGTCTCTCTCTCTCTGACTCTCTCTCTGTCTCTCTGTCTCTGTCTCTCTCTGTCTCTCTGTCTCCGTCTCTGTCTCTCTCTCTCTTTCTGTTCCCCCTCCCCCATTTATCTGAGTTGTTAGGAAGATTCTGAAGATCACTTAGCAAGATAAGATACCAGACCCTGAGGTCTGGTGGAACTGACACGGGAGACACTGGCTCCAGAGGGCCCAGAATGGCATGCCCTTATCAGAGAAGGTGCTGTGCTCTCTCAGCAAAGCGGAACTGCATTAGCCACTCCAAACGTTCATAAAGACTCTGTCTGACCTATGGCAGAGCTCATTTTAGTCTGATCAGCCACAGTTGAACACCGTAACTTGACTCTACCATAGTGACGCATTGTGGTCCTTTTGGAGAATGAAGGACAACAACCACATCCATCCATCCTTCCATCTTTATCTATCCTGTTTATCCCTCCACACACCCAATTATCTCTCTCACTCTGCCCATCTCCTTCCATCCATCCATTTAGGTCTATCGCGTTCCCTAGCGCACCAACAATGGAGGTTCATAGATGGAGAATACCCCCGCCCCCATTTTACGGTAGAGAAAACTGATACCCTGAAAATCTGTCAGTTTCTCAGACCGAGCTGGAAGGGGGCTTTTAGAGCTCATGGAATAGAAGCACCTCATTTTTCAGATAAAGAAACTGAGGTAGAGAGAGATGACTCGGTCAGGATCTTGTTGCTCAAATGTGGGGAGGAGGGGGATTTGAACCCAGGGCTTTCCGATTCCAAGTTTATCGTCCTCTCCACTACGCCACGAATAACGTTTTACGGGCTTGATCTACGATAATTCCCACTGGTATTTGGGGAAGCTGGGAAGCAGTGAGGGGCATGTTCAGGGCCTCTGCTTGGCTCAGACCCCGCACACAGTAGGAGGTGGAGAAATGCTGGTTGACGGACCCTCCCTCAAGGTCTCGGACTTCCAGAGCTCCCTTAGTCGCGAGCGCACAAAGCCCCGCCCCTTGCCCTTTGCGGATTGACCGGCTGGACAGCCTCCGGTCCAGCGGGCTCGGGCCGCCGGGGTCACGCCCCGAGAGCGCTCGGAGAGGCGGGAGAGGACTGGACCGCGCGTGCGCCAGGAGACCGCCCGGAACCCGAGGGTTTAGGCACCACCCAGAAGCTGCCCGGAACCCAAGGACCCGGGTGTCGGTTTCTCGCTCTGTGGCGGTCCCTTCTCCTTGAGGGACAGATCCGGAGGAGCCCGAGGAAGTGGCCGGCGCTGCTGCCGCGGAGACGCCGGTGCTGGGCAGGGGCTCAGGGACCCGGCCTGTGGGGCAGAGGAGACTTGGGAGACTCCCTGTAGGAGCGAGCGGAGCTGGGGCGGCGGAGGGAGCAGGGACTGGCCGGACTGGGGGTCGTCTCCCCTCACTGGGGCTTTGGGGGAGGAGCCCCCTTTTAAGGGACATGTTTTTTTTTTTTTTTTTTAATTGAGAGTGAATGGGGGACCCCCTTTCATCTTGGCTAGGAGCCCTTGTTCTCGGGTGAGAGTTCAGTTCTCCGATGCTGGGGCAGAGGGGTTCCCTTCCTTTGGTTCCGAGGTGCGGAACCCCCTTTGATCTCAGCATGACAGCTTCCCTCTTGATCTTGATGTGAGGGCCCCCTTTATTTTGGGAGAAGACTCCTCCATCTCCGGGCGATGTTCCCCTTGTGTAGAGGTGAATTCTGATCTTGGGGGAGGCTTGGGGTGAGTTGTTGATCTCCCCGTGAGAAGTCTCCTCAGTTGGGTTATTTCTCTTAGTGATCGGGATGAAGGCTACCTCTTTAAGAATGAAGGTCCTCTTTATCACGGGGTGAAAGCCCCCCTTTATCTCTAGGTGAGGGTCTCCCTCTATCTTGAGGGAAGGCCCCCTATCTCTAGGTGAGGGTCCCCCTTTTAGTTGAGGCCCCTATCTCTAGGTGAGGGTCCCCCATCTTTAGGAGACCCCTTTTATCTCTAGGTGAGCTCCCTATCCATAAGAGAGGTTCCCCTTAGGTGAGTCCCCCCTGTAGCAGTGACTGGAGCCGGGCTCCATTTTCGGGGCACCCCATGGCCGGGGCCGGTCTGGAGGAGTTCCGCCGGCGCTGGCGGGAGGAGCTGGCCCAGCGAGAGGGGCCGGCCAAGCGACGGCTGCCCGCGGGACCCGAGTGGGACGAGCGGCGGCGGCGGCAGCGGGGCAACGGGGAGGGGCCGGCGGGGGCGGCCCGGGAGCCCGAGCCGGTGTCGCAGTGGAGCAGCTGCGGGGCGGTGCGTGCCGCCCCCGGGGGCGCCCCTGCCCAGCCGGCCCCGGCCGCTACCGGCTACTTCGAGCTGGCCAAGAGCCTCTTGGAGGGTGGGGAGTGCCCGCTGGCCCCGCCCGCGCCCTGGACCGCCGGGAAGTCCTCCTGCCCCGGCAGGGGACGGGACTCCGAGGTCTCCCCGGTCCCCGAAGCCCCCCAACCCGAGCACCCCGAGACCACCGGCGATGACCGGCTACTGGAGCAGCTCATCAGGGACCTGGTAGGTGTTTCTGCGACTCCGGGGTCCCTTTTAAAACTCCCTCCCCCGCCCCCGGCCCAATGGGAGGCCGAGAAGCTGTTCCTCCTCCCCTCCGGGCCCCGCCTCTTCTCCCCCTCCCCTGGGAGAGGACAAATTTAGACCCTCCTTGTTAAATTGTAGAGGATGATGCACATTGTAGCATAAATGGAGCATTTCAGCAAATATAACTTTAAAACGGAGCTTTATCCCAGCGGTTTGCTTTTACATCACATGCCGTGTCCGCGTGTGCATCTCCACACTCACAGAATACGTTTTCCACGAAAGAGCGTGGGATCCTCCAAAAAACTCCTCTCAGAAACGGTTCAACGAAAGCAAATCACACCGCTGGCTCACCTGCCGCATGTAGCCCCACCCCAACAAAATGAGAGAGGGGCATTTGCCCATTCTGCCCCCCTCCCCACCCTTCAAGTCACGTTTGATCGTTCAGCACAATTTACTGGCCTTTACCCTGTTGCAATCGTTGTGTCTGTTGCTTTCCTACTTAAAAGTCTTAATGCCTTAAGTGCCTGGCATCTAGTAGGTGCTTAATGCTTATTGACTTAATTGATGATTAATGTGTTTCTTAGAATTCTTCCTATTCATTTTTTATGGCACAATAATCCAAACACTATTATTTAACTTTCACAGTTATTGAGCATGCCCGATGTTTCCAGTTCTTTTTACTTCCCAAAATGGTTATTTTGGTTTATACGTTGCTGTTCCTTCTGTTTTTGAAGTCCTTCCAGTATAGGCCTCTAAAATCAAAGGTCACAGGACATTTTTCATTCTATTTTAGTCCTAAAGCTAAAATGTATGCAGCTATTAGGTGGAAACCTCCATTTAAGATGCGGATTTTAAATCCCAAAGACCTGGGTGATTTGAGGCTAGCCATTTAACTGTTCCAGCTTCATTTTCTTCATCTGGAAAATGGAGATAATGATATTTAACCAGTCCAATGAACATTTGTACAAGATACACTTTTAGCTGGGGGAGATACAAAATGAAGACCAGGAAGGAATTTAGCAACTTTGATTCTACTTTTACTTATTCATCTTAATGGATGAAGTGATACACACACACACACACACACACACACACACACATACATATATACATATACATATATATATATATGTTAAGTGCTTTTCAAACCTTAAAGGATCATTTATTTTCTAAATTTAAAGATTTTATTGAAGTCTTTTGTCTTTCAGTTTTCCAGCATCTCCCCTACTCTGCAAAGAGCCATTTCATGTAATACATATTATTTTAAGGGGAAAAAAAAAAAAAAAGAAAAGAAAAGAAAGAAAAAAAGAAGAGGAGAAAATAAGCATTTTATATAGATCAGTACTTTTGGGGAACGTTAACAAAGGGCCCTACCTTAGCTGGGGACTGCCCACCTCTGTGATCCTCTGCTATCTCTTCTTTTGTGCCCTGTTTGTTTTTTATAGTTTTTAATGGCATTTGCTTTTACTTGTTTTGGATTTTAATTATTGCAAATGTTTGTGTATGTTGTTTTCTTGGCTCTGCTGATTTCACTCTACATCAGTTCATATAAATCTTTTCATGCTTTTCTGTGTTCATCTTATCATTTCTTTTTTTAAATAGTATTTTAATTTTCTAATACATGTAAAGATAGGTTTCAACATTCACCTCGGCAAAATCTCATGTTCTGAATTTTTCTCCCTTCCTCTCTCCCCCCTCCCCTAGACAGCAAGCAATCTGATATAGGTTATATGTCAACATTTCCCATGACACAGTATTATTCCATTCCATTCATATATTACAATTTGTTAAGCGATTGTTTAATTGAGGGATGTCTCTGCTTCTAATTTTTTGCTAAGACAAAAAAATGATTTTATAAATATTTGGTATTTGTGGAGGGGACTTTCTTCTTAATAATGCCCTCCCTAAAATATAAGACCAATAACGAATCTCTAAATCAAAGTATATAGACATTTTAGACACTGTGTTTGCATAATTCCAAGTGACTTTTAAAATGATTTTTAAATGTGAAGATGACTCAGACTTTCTAAATGCTTTGCCTTTGGAGTACAAACTTTGGGAAGTCCAGTTGGATCAAAGAGATTTTGTATTTAGTGATCACTGGGAGAGTTTGCCAGAAGATTGTTGTTACTGAGGTCAGATCCTTACTCAGAAGGTTCACCATGAAGGTGATGGGCCTGGGAGAGAGAATCAGTTGGAACAGTGCAAGAAGGTGGCAATTGGAGGTAAGATGACCTGGAGGCTACTTAGGACCTAACCTTGTGAGCTTGAGCTTAACTTTCTGGCCTTCATTTTCTTCATCCTTAAAAGAAGGGAGGTCAGACTAGATGAGTTCTCAGAAGTTTCTGCCAAGTTTAAACCTGTGCTATGTGGCATAGAAAAAGGAACACTTCCTGGTTCAGCCAGTTAACAAGCATTTATTAAGCATCTGCTATATGTGTGTATGTGTGTGTGTGTGTGTGTGTATACGTATATAAGTATATATATATATATATATATATATATATATATATATATATACACACATATTTACGTGTATATATATATATATACATACATATATATATATATATATATATATATATATATATATATATATATACTGTGCTAAGTACTGGGGATACAAAGAAAGATAAAAGACAGCCCCTGCCCTAAAGAGCTCATAGGGTAGTGGGGGAGACAACACGTAATACCTATGTGCAAATAAGATATATGCAAAATCAATTTTAAATGATTAACAGAGGAAAGGCACTAGCATTAAAGGGAATTGGGAAGGACTACTTACAGATGAGATTTCAGCTGAAAGAAGTGAAAGCAATTAGGAGGCTAAGATAAGGAGAAAGAGAATCTCAGGCATAAGAGACAGCAAGGGCTAATGCCTCAGTTTCCTCCTCTGTAAAATGACGATAACACCTATTGCCTGAGTCATTATGAGGATCAAATGAGATATACAAACCTTAAAACATATGCTTGTTAATATTAGTATTAATAGAGGAGGGGTTACTGCTTGCTTTAGTGGTAGGTTGCCCACTTGTTGAATTCCTATAATGTAAACTCTGAATTTTTATATAAAAAATAAATAAAATTCTTAATAAAATTCTTGTTGAAGCTTGGCCCCAAATAAGAGATGAAATAAAATACTGCCCCTTCCCTCTTTTTTCAGATGTAAGCAATCACAGGTGTGGAATTTGAATATAAATTTGGACTCTTGTGAATGTTGGTTGGCTTTGTTAAATTTTTTTTTCCTTTTTTTTTTTTTTTTTTTAATTTGTTTTAAGTAATGGCTCTTTGCAAAGAAGTGAGGAGAGGGAAACAGTGGGCAGTGTAAAAAGCAAAGGCTTTCTATACAAAGTTATTTTAAATAAATGAAATATTTGTTGAATGAATGAAATTTTCCATGCATCTTAGGTAATGGGGGCATAATGATGGAGTAGGATGGTCCTTGTTCTAAAAGAGCTTATAATCTATAAGGAAATTATTTGTGGACACATGTAACTAATTAAGAGCGCACTGTGATGAGTCAGAAGTAACATCTAGAAAATGTCCTCTGAGATTTAGGACTGAAATTCCCCTGAAAATGATAAGTTGCCCAAAGGAGTTGTCCTTTAATGGATTGATTCTGAGGCATGCCTAATTGTGGTTTATGGATTAAACAGGAGGTGGGTAACATCCAATATTTGCAACTTATTAGTTCTATTTACCCAAGACTTAGTAACCTTCAGTAGTGTCACTCTAAGTGGAAATGTAACTTGTATCTTAGAGGAATATCTTAGATGATCCGAAACCTATTTGATTTCTTGAACTTGGATAATGATGATAAAAGGTCTTACTTCTTTCTTCTGGTAGACTTCTCTATCAGAGAATCCTTATTTGAACTGTTTATGAAGTAGAATTTATGTTATTCTTAAAACTGAAAATATTTATTCCCTTTTAGGACTATGTAGAAATATCAATAATGTTGATTCAGGTGAAATAATGAAAGAGAATTGATCCCCATTAAAACTTACTTGTGAAGATTTAAAGTCCTTTCTCTAAAGTATTTTAATTTGTTGTTGTTTTAGCAGTTAAGTCATTTCAGTCATGTCCAACACTCAGTGATCCCATTTCAGGTTTCTTGGGAGAGATACTAAAGTGATTTGCCATTTGCTTCCTTAATTCATTTTACTGGCAAAAAGCGTTAAGTGACTTGCCCAGAGTCATGAAGCAAGTAAGTGTCTGAGAATAATTTGAACTCAGGATCTCCTGACTCAAGGCCTCCTGCTCTATCTATTGCACCACCTAGTCCTGCACCACCTAGCTATGTCCACTCTCCCCTCTTCCTTTTTAAAATAGTAGTAGCAGACTAATTTTGGTTGTAAATATTGTTTTATTTTAACATGTCTTCTCTTTTTTTGAGAGCATATGCAGATATTTGTAACTTAAGAGCTTCATTTTCAGAGTGTAGTGTTGACTATGTATTTAGCTATGTATTTAGAGTGGCAGGGCCACGCTTGATAGACAACTACAATTCAGTGGAAATGAAAACTCAGCAGTGATTCCCACTGAGTGTTGTCTCTGCCCATGAAGCTTTTAATAATAGCAGTTGGAAATCATCTCATCTTAGGTGGTGAGTTAGAAATATACTTAGTGAGCAATTGATATTCTTCTTTGTATTCAGTTACTTAGATGCAGAAAAGACAATTACACTCCTGGGCAGAATGCCACTGGTAGTAGACGCCTTGCTTCTTTGCCCCTTCTCTGTTCTCCTTTTTCCATCTCCCCTAGTAGTCTTGGGGTAGGCTCTGCAGGGTTCTAGCTCTTCTGCCTGCTTTCTCCTTTCCTGCTGTGATGAACTCTGTCTACATTTCCCCTCTTTCTTTTTAGGCAATCACTGTGAAAAACAATGAATGAATGAAATTGTTTATTATCATTATCAGAGTAGTTGTGCTGGGAGGGATCTTAAAGATCATTCACCAAATTCTCATTATAAAGTGAGGAAACAGAAGCCCTGAGAAATTCTGTGATTATCAAAGATTATACACCTAGCAAATAAGCCATAGCTCTCATTTGTCCTTTAAATAAGGGCTTCTCCATTCATGACTTCTTCCCTCCCTTCTCCCAAGAAATTTTTATATGATCTCAAGTATATAGGTATATCAAATAGATATAAAATCAGTTACTGACAATAAATCATAATTTCACAACCCCTACATTATGAAACCTCATATGGAGTTGTAACTCACAGTTTAAGAAGCATTCTGTTTTGTCATTAATAGCATTTCAAAATAGTATTTGAATGTGAATTGTTATCATACATGGAGGCGTGCTACCGAAGGTCATAAAACTCACCCATAGTTATATTCGTGTCCTCAAAATGTATGACTTTTAATAAAACCTGCTTATACATGGACCTTGGTTTTTCCTTACCGCCTGTTTCATATAGAAATTTAGGGTTAACATTTTAGAGCCAGGCAAATATATATTATTCTAATTAATAAACACTTTAATATTAGCCACTGATAATACCTGATAATGTTTATAGTAATAGAGCACTATTTTGAATATATTTATCCACATATTATATAAACCAGAAAGTTAATTTAATTGTAATCTTTTTCTATCCTAAGGAAGAAATAAATTATTTCCCTAATATGCACATTTTAGACAGATAGATGTCAGTTACAGGTCTGGGTAATCAGTATCAATGATGAAACAAAGAAATTAGCTCTCCTGTGATAACTTCTAAACTACATACAGATTTCACCTTACTCAGACATCACCCTCTCCATATAGTTTTTCCTTAGTTCTCCGCAAGAATTTTTCTTTCTTCTTTGCTCACAGTGTGCAATGTTTTTTTACTGTTTGTTTGATAGTTATGTATAGACAATCCTGTACAGGGGAGCCACTAGGGCCCTTCCTAATTCTATCCAGTTTTCCTCCAAAGCTGCCTCTGCCACCACTATGTCATTGTCTTAAGAGCCATGGCCCTTTCTCTGCTTTCTCCTGCTTCCTGTGACATCATCCTGATGAGGAGAAATTGAGGCTCTAAGCTGAGATGGACCAGCTCTTTTTCTGGTGGTGTGATTACCTCTCTCTCCTTCCCCAAAGTAACCAAGGGCAAGATTGGTAGCGAATAAATTCGCTACTCTATGCTGTATTAAAACAAAGTCTTTATTGATAGTAAAGGGATAGGCAGGCATTTGGCTTCTAGAAAGACCAAACTGCCTGGCAAGGGGACTCCAGTTGGCGGGCACAAGGCAAACCGAGTGCGAGGAATACATTTTTAGAAATTCATTTTCTACATAACCAGGGCCATAAAAGAAAGTTTGCACAGAGATGTTATCCAAGAGGTTCTGGAGAGATTTGTAAATAAGACAAGAATTTCTCTTAATCATTTGTGTCTCAAGTTATCTCCTTTAACATCTCCTCAGACAAGAATTTCCTGTTAATTATTTTTATCTTGGGCTATCTCTTTTTGACCTTGTCAACCCCAACTCGAGTCCTCCTTACCTAATTCCTGATGAGACCTCCTCTCACTCTCATTAGTTCCAGTGAAAGCAGTTATGAAATGAATCTCTGGACCCTTACTGGACTAGGGCTCTATTCTTTTTCAGTATCATACCTGTTCTCTTTCCTCCCACCCTATGAGCCTTCTGCTAGAGGAAGCTTGGTTGTTTGGGATGACAAAGTGTGCATGTCTTTTATAGGTCTGTGAGTTTTTGTGTCTTAGAAGGAATATCATTGCTGTGTGAAATGAATAAAACCAGAAGATCGCTGTACACTTCGATGTTGTATGAAGATGTATTCTGATGGAAGTGGAGATCTTCAACATAAAGAAGATCCAACTCACTTCCAGTTGATCAATGATGGACAGAAACAACTACACCCAGAGAAGGGACACTGGGAAGTGAATGTAAATTGTTAGCATTACTGTCTATCTACCCAGGTTACTTATACCTTCGGAATCTAATACTTAATGTGCAACAAGAAAATGGGATTTACACACATATATTGTATCTAGGTTATACTGTAACACATGTAACATGTATGGGATTGCCTGTCATCAAGGGGAGGGAGTAGAGGGAGGGGGGGGATAATTTGGAAAAATGAATACAAGGGATAATGTTATAAAAAAAATTACTCATGCATATATAATGTCAAAAAAATTTATAAATAAAATAAAAAAAAAAGAAGGAATATCATTGTGGTAAGGGAAGATATGATTTTGGCACCTCCAGGTAGAAATGGGAAAACATTTTCTTCCAGAAAATGTGGAATAGTAGTGATTAAGTTCTCCAGTGTATTATGAGTTAAATAGGCTTTGGTGGTCTAAGCTTAGAGCATAAACATTTCCTTCTCCACCCCCTCCCCAGTTTTTATGACATTATTTCATTGGGAAAGTGAATTCCAATTTGCCAATTTTTAGTAATTTAGTAATTTAATTTAAATTCATAATTAAATTAGTAATTAAATTTAAATTGAATTTAGTAATTTTTAGTAAGAGAAATATAATCATAATTGAGGATTACCTGTGCTGCCCTATATTCCTATTTAACTTTTGATGTGTGTACATCTTGTTTACCTACATTGTAAATTTCTAGCAATTAGGAACTAGTCTACAAGTTTTTATTAGGAATCATGTCTTATTCTTACAAAGTAAGTTTGTATTAGGAATCATAGCATCTAGCTCATAACACAAAGTACTCTCTATGTACCTGCTGAATGAATGAATTCAATTTTAGTTAGGTGATACAGCGGACAGAGCCTTGGACTTGGAAGAAGATCAGAATTTAAATCCTGCCTCAGCTACTTACTGGTTTTGTGACTTTGGATAAGTTATTTTGCTTTCACAACCTCAGTTTGTTTCTTCATTTGTAAGATAGGGATTATCAGTTAAATCTATGAAGCATTTATTAATATGCAAAATACTGGATAGTGATAGAACCCACCTCACAATGTTAGGAGAATTGAATAAGATAACATGTGTTGCAATTTAAATGCTAGTTAGCTGTTTCTTTAAAGTAAATCTTTAGGTGGTATGATGGGAATATGTGGAAACTTTATTTTAACTATCCAGGACATTTGCTATCTTATTGTTTTTCATCAGCACTCAAGAGGAGTGCTTTGAGAGAAGCTGGCTTCATCCATTACATCTGATTGTAATATCTTTTACTTTACTTAGCTTTTGCCAATAGTAAAAGTAATCAAGATAAACTGCCTTAGAAAAGAGAACCTTTTAGTCACATACAGTTTTATTGTAATTGCATGAACATTTTTTGATCATAGTTATAGTTACTTTTCTCTCTTTAAAAAAACACTTAGGGAAATTTTCTCTTTGTCCTGTTTTCCCTGAAGGTTTACATTGGAGAAGAAATTAAGAAGAAAGTCAATTTCCTCACTTCTTACTGATTTGGCTCTTACTAATTATCCCTTTTTAAAAAAAAAAATGAGGGGGCAGATTAAATTTCTGACAGTAAGGCACAAAACTAATCCATTTACAGAATTAGTATTACATTAGCACATAGGAGTGCAACTCACTCTCCCTGGGGATGGATCTATTTGCAATTTCTACCAAGCTTTTTGGAATAAGGCCAGTAGACTTTGGGAAAATTGAGTACTGAGTGACTTTGAAGTAACAAAGTAACATTACCCTTTTGTGTTTTTGGTCTGACCTACCTACACAGTAGTGAGTAAAGAGATGTCTATGCCTTTAAATACAAAGATAAATGGGTTTGATTTAGGAAAGCAATAAATATATGAGCCATTGAACAAAAACATTTCTCTTGCCACCAATAGTTAATATTTGGTATATATGTCACTAAGAAAGCATTTTCCTTAAGTTTAAAGAACTCTTTATGGTCTGAAGAACCCCTATAACTTTGATAATTCTTAATATAATAGGGTGATAATGACAGATGATATTGCTGTAGGTTTATTTTATCCTATTTGGTCTCCCTCTAACCCTGGGAAGGAAAGCCTTGAGCTATTATTGACATCTTCATTTTCCAGATGAGGGAACTAAGGCTCAGAGTGGTTAAATGACCTTTGGAGGCAGAAATCAAATGGAAGTCTCTTCTGATTGCATGTCAAATGCTCTTTTCATCATATACTTCTATGTATTCCTTAGAGAATCATTAGTTAATATTCCTCAAAAAATATTGCATTTACTAATATTTTACAATGTGACCAACTTTTGCTAAATGATTGTACTTAATAACTACCTAGTTCTTTCCCCTTTTTGGAATTGTTTTGACTTCAAAAAAGAAAATTGTGGATTTTTATTTTTAAGTCAACAGTGACTGATGTTATCATTGAATTGATAGTGCCTGTAGTGGACAGCAATACAGTTCTCCTGCTCAGAAATGGTCTAAAGGCAAATGTGATTTGTAACACAGTAAACAAAGGAAATATTTCTCTGAGCTAGTGTAGCATGGAGACATATATTCCTGTTTGTTTATTTACATGGAGCTCTCAGAGGTCACCAAAATATACAGGACTGCCATTATTAGAGTTGACTTCATAGTCTGGACACAGACTATGTTATCAAAGGGAGTTTTCATGATCTTTTTTTTTTCAGATTGATTGTCACATTGATCATCTAGTGGATAGAGGGTTCTGGAGGTCAGAAAGCCATAAGACTTGAAAAAGTAGCTCTTAGAGCATCTCTCCCTTCCCTTCTAGCATAGGGCGTTATGTGTTGTAGGAACTATAATATTTTTCAGATTATTGTATGCCATCTTCTCATTGTTTTCTATGGAATTCAGAGAGAAATAATCCTGGCACAAGTCACCATCCCTTTCTTATTCTTTTATTTTTCCAGGGACTGTTTCACAGGTGTTCATGTAGTTGCTTTTGTATTTGAATACTAAAGAAATAAGCTCTTTTGGAGGCTCACAGAAAGCATCTTAGTACAATTCCAGTAGCACCCAAGTCACTGTGGATGATATGTACCTAATTGTGTCCACCATGATTTTGATCTTCTTTGCTTCATCTCTATATTTTGCATGTTTTTCATTCGGTGGAGCTCTGAGATGGAATACTTAGTGTGGGGAAATCCATGACCACATTCTTAAGTTAGTGTTCCTATGATTAATATAACATTTTTATTGTGCTTTCTGGTTTGCATAGAGCTTTAGGTGCATTATCTCATTTGAATTGGATTTTGGATTACTCAAAATCAGTGACAGAAGCACTCCTGTCTCCTCTTCCACTATAGTAACTCGGTATTGCTTCTCTTGGACAGAGAGGAGGATGTAGGAGATACTCAGCCTTTGATAAAAAGGTCTGTTGTAATTACTGGCCTGGCTCCTTTGCCAGGTTCTGGTACCAGTCCATACCCTAAGCAGGTGGAATATAAATGACCCATGAATTTATAACCCGATGGCTTGATGTCAAGTAAGACTGTTAGTCTTATTTTGACTTTGTGTCCTGGTTCCAATACTGAGATTTTTTTTCTCATTTCTTCTGACCAAATGTTTCTGCCCCAATTTTCAAAGTCCCTGTCTTATTGTCATTCCCTTTCCTGCAAGACTGAGAGTTCCCTGCATGATACACCAGTTTTTCAAAATTGAGGCTCTACTTTATTCTCCTCAGTTTTCACAGTTTGGAGTTTTATCCTTGAACCCTATTCCTGTGGCTCAGTATTTACTGTTTGCTTCTATTTCTGTCTATTGCTTGTCACCATCTTCACCTAATAGTGTATGCACACTCATTTTTTGAGAAACCTACCTGTTACTCACCTCAGACTTCCTTGATGTCAGACAGTTGTCTTTTTTTTTTTTTTTTTTTAAACCTTTTTCTACTATCAGGTGTTCTTGCTATTACCCACCCTGGACATTTGTCCAGAATTCTTCCTTTTGTGTGCTAGGATTTTCCTGAAATGTCTCCCCAAACAAGAGGATAGACTTTGAATCTGATGCATATTCACATAATAAATGAATTTGAATTTGAAAGTTGGGAGAGACCTCAGGAGCTATCTAAAGCAATCCATAGCCATATAAGAATCCTCACTAGAATATATGCAACAAACAGTTATTCAGCCTCTGCTTGCAGATCTGTAGTGAGGAATAAAACCCATCAACTACTGAGGCAGCCCACCCCACCTTTGGTTGGGAAGATTTATCGACAAACCTAAATTTCCTTCTCTGGCCTATGCCATTGCTATCTAAGTTCTTGAGTACTGCCATTGGCTTATGGATATCATAGATCACCGACCTGAGGGAGAAAGAACTCAGTTTAAGAGCTCCTCCTGTTTAATCAATCATTTTATTCACTGTGAGCCAGACATTGTAAAAGTATTGAGGATAAAAAGAAAGAGCTGTAACAGTTCATGTCCTCAAGGAGTATTTTAATAAAGACAACATGTACATTTATAGATACATAAAAGACATGTATAAAGAATAGCTAACTTTTTATGTGTGGTTTTAAAGTTTGCAAAGCACTTTATATATAAATATATCTATTATTTCATTCAATAATCCAAGGTAACCTTGGAGCAGAAAGCCTTAGCATCTGGCAGACTGGGAAGGGACTTTGGTGATCTGTGTCTTGAAGGAAGCCAGAAGTTCCAGGAGATAGTCATGAGGAGTGAGAACATTTTAGGAGCAGATGGGCCACCTGGTGGGATCATAGCATGAAAAGAGGGTAAGAAGGTGGGGGTGAGAAGACTGAAAAGATTGGAAGGAGCCAAATAGGTTTATTCTAAAAGTAATAGGGAGCTGCTGTAATTTACAAAGGAGAGGCAAGTGAAGGAGGAGACATGGTCAGATCTATGCTGCAGGAAAATCACTTTGGCCACTGCATGGAGGAGGGATTGAAGTGAGGAGAGCCTTGTGGCCGGGAGATCCCTTAAAAAGTCATCATGGTTATCTCAACAAGTGATAAGGGCCTGAGCTGGAGCAGTGACCCATTAGGGAAGAAAAGACTGAAGTCAGAGAGCTTGTGAAGTTGCCTACAATACAATTTGGTAAAGGGATATGTGGGGTGAGGGAGCATGAGGATCAGAACCAAGGCAACTGGACAGAGACAGTGGTGCTTTCCAAACTGGAGGTTCAAAAGGGGAATCGGTTGAGTAAGGGGAGGGGGGAGATGATTTCTGTCCTGAACATGTTAATAAGTCCAGAACCTGTGCTAAGTAAGCCACTTTGGAATAGGCAATGAATATTTATGAAGGATCTGAAATGTTTCAGGCACTATACTAAGCACCAGGGATACAAAGATAGAAACAAACAGTAAATACTGAGCCACAGGAATTAGGGTTCAAGGATAAAACTCCATACTGTGAAAACTGAGGAGAATAAAGTTGGGCCTCAATTCTGAAAAAGAAGACAGTTTCTCACTTCAAGGAATTTATAATCTAATGGGGGGGGTGAGGGAGAAGAAAACATAGATGTGAGGAGGGAGGGAGGGAGGAAAAAAGAAGGAGGAGAATGGATCCAAAGAGGGGCCTTAGCAGAGAACTGAGAGAGCAGCCAAGTTAAAAATGAGATGTGCTGAGCTGAACTGCCTCCTACAGTAGAGGGTTTGGAATTCATGGCTCCCATCACCAATTTCATTATGAGAGATAGAGGGTGCTGACGAGATTTTACAGAATGATGAGTTTATCCCAATAAGGAACTTCCTGGGGCATGACAAGGAAGTTTAAGAAATCCCACAGTAGGGCAGCCAGTTGAGAAATGAGGACTTTGGAAGTGGATTCTCTGTAGGCTTTGAGGAAAGAAAGCACAAGCAAGGGCTGGCAAGAAGGAAGGGCGAGACCAAGCTTCTTTAGGAAGGGGGTAATGGACTTCCTTATGTAAAGAGAAGAAATATTTCCCCACTCTTAATCCTTCTTAACTCCAAGTGAGAGTGGAGAACCTTAGTGATGTGCTAGTAAAACTCAGTACTTAAGGAAAAACAGAAATGGGATAGGAATAAACTACTGCTGTTTGCTTGGAGTTTTTTCCCAGAGGCCTATTCTTCTAGTAGTAGCAACTCATGGCATTTATATTTATTTCCTCGCACATTTTTCTCTCTCACACATGGAATCCTTTGGAATTGTTTTCTGACTCTCTCGGGAGCTAATAAAACATAGTTGGAGAAATACTGCCTTTCATGAAGGATTTCCCATTATTTTTGGTCAAAGCCCTCTCTTTGGCACATGAACGTTTACAGACACTTTTCTCTCTTCTTGTGTGCCAAATGTCTCACTACAGTATCTCTTTTCCTTTCTACCCTATCATAATTAAGGTCCAGTCTTTCTTCTTTCTTGACCACACTTTATGGCCTTAATACTTGACCCTCCCATGAGTTACTATAGCTGAATCTTATTCTTTCTGGTTCCTTGGATACTTTCTCCCTTCTTGCATTTGGTGATCTACCCAAACTGACCTTCTGTCATTTCCATGTACACAACTCTCCTCTTGTTTCCGTGCCTTTACACTGTTGGCCCCACAAGATTCAGACTCCTCCATGAACTGGGAGACTTAGTTCAGTTTAAAAAAAAATTTAAAAAATAATATATATATATATGTGTGTGTGTGTGTGTGATTTATTTTGTATTTCTCAATAACATGTAAAAAAGTTTTTTTTTTTTAACAGTTTTTAAAATCTGAGTTCCCAATTTTCTCCCTGCCTTCCTCCTCAAGAAGGCAAGCTACTTGAAATTGATTGTACATGCGAATGCAAAACATTTCCCTACTAGCCATGTTGCGATGTAAGACACAAACAAAATAAAACAATAAAAATAAAGAGCAGAAAAAGTTCTGTCTCTGGAGGCAGATAGCATTTGTGAACATGGGTCTTTTGGAATTATCTTGAATCACTGTTTTGATTTGGAGTAGCTTTCTTTCCTTTTTCTTTCACAGTTGATCTTCCTTATAATATTGTTATTACCGTGGACTTGTGTCTATGGTAGGACCATATTTTCTTTAAAAGCCGAGATTGTGAATCTGTTTGAAGCCTAGAACCATGTACTGAATAAGGATGTTTTCTTTGGAATGGTGAATTACTAATTGGCCTGTCATGATGATAAACCACTGAAGTCAACCAAAAAAGCTGATTAAGATTGCATTTTATTAAGTATATACCTGCTGGTGGAATGAGGAACATGATTTTTGTCTGATATGAAATGAAACAAGACAGGTTCATGTGGAAAAGAGCACAGGATCAGTTTTTTTTTTGTTTTTTGTTTTTGTTTTGACACTTTCCTTTCTCTTTGTAGGCAGGCACTTTTCAAATAAAGCCTGTTACCTCATCTCTAATTGCTTAACTAAAGACAAGCAAGCTCTAATTTCTCAGCATTAATAAATGACACAGTAGAAGAAGCGCTTTGTTTGCATTGGCCCACTCAGGTTAACCAGTGTAATCCCCTGAGTGCATTAGGAAACTCTGCTCTTCTAGCAGCAAAAGGAAGATGGTGTTTACCTCAATTAAGAGTAGCATTTTATTTATTTACTTTTTATTCCTTTTCACAACCCTGCTTTTTTTTTTTTTCCTAATGAAAACACTTAGTGAATTAGATCAGTCTTTCTCAGTGTGTGGGTCTTATCCTCTAAGTTGGGGGTAGCAGCAGTTGTCTTGGAAGCCAGAGCTGTTTCTCGCTCCTGGATGCCTGGATTCTCAGGCCTTTTTTCTTTAGCCACTGACTGCTCCAGAATCTTTAACAAATAAGAGGCACCCTGCTTGAAGTGGGTGAACCTTTGCAGAGATTCCTGCTGTGCTCCCTAGCTTCTAATGTGGGAACTGTTCTTGCTTTTTTGAAGCATTGTGGGAACTGGTTTCTAGGATGCTGAAAGTGCACAGTGGGCTTGGCCAAGAGCTACCTGAGGGGTCAGACATTTGAGTAAGGTTGCTAAGCCCTGAATTAGTTGCATGCTTCTGATCTATGGAATAGCATGAATTTGTCTCCTCATTTAGAAAACAGTGTGATCTCTATTGTTTCTACCTAAGAATGGATGTTTAGTAAATTACCTAGATGCTAATTATGAACTGTTTTCATACTGTGGAATATGAACTTTATATCTTAATGGTTTTATTTTATATTTTCAGAATGAAATCAATGAGATCCCCTTCTTTGACATCCAGCTACCTTATGAATTGGCATTAAAGATATTTCAATATCTGGGCAGGACTGAACTGGGAAGGTGTGCTCAGGTAAGCCTTACCAATAGGCAAGTGTCTTTTTGTCCCCACTCACAGGGACTAGCAACAGGTACCTGAATAATTTCAGTTTTATGTTAGAGAACCCATTAACTATAAATAAGTTAGGTTCCATTCAATAACATTGTTTTTGCTGAACACAATTAAAAATTTATGGAATTAGTGAATTATTGTGATGCGTTCTAAGGAATAACACCCTCCACACTGAAGATTTTGGGTGTTCTACATTGGTTTTCTTAAACGTTTTCCACTTGTGATTCTTTTTTGTCTGAGAAATTTGCCGGAGTATAAAATAGGAATACAAAGCAAACATTCACTGATAATAAATCAAAATTTTGGGATCTCCACATTCAGTAATGAGACCCTAAAAGGGTCACAATCCACTAAGCATTTTGTTCTATACTAGTCTGTCAGTTCAATGAAGGAAACATTTATTATGTGCCTACTGGGGCTACTAGGGGCACGCCATAGTGCACAGGGCCAGGCCGGCCTCAAGTCATGAAGATTCATCTTCCTGAGATCAAATCCAACCTCAGCCACTTACTGGTTGTGTGACCCTCGGCATGTTACTTCATGCTGTTTGCCTCAGTTTCCTCATCGATAAAATGAGCTGGAGAAGGAAATGGCAAAGCACTCCAGTATCTTTGCCAAAAAAACCCTAAACAACAATAAGAAAATGCCTGCTCTGCTTTGACCTTACCACATTGTCAATATTACCGTAAGGAGGTGTTGCCATCCTTCATACCTGGTTCCTTTTGTTACATGTGTTGTAAGTTAACTAAGGTAATAGAAAATCCATGACAATGATCACTATTTTGCAAGGTTCAATAGCTCGTGCTGTGGATGTGCTAACTGTCTCTAATGGACAGGTGCCAGCCAATAGTTAAATAAATGATGACATTGGGAACAAAAATAGCACACATGCAGGATTATTTTTTAAAAATCCTGGTCAGGCAGTCTGTTGACTAACTACCCACAGGCCCCGAGAATCTCCATTGCCAAGTAAGGATTAGACATTTCCATAGAATATGTTAATTCCTTTTCCCATTCCATGAGACTGTAACTGTTCATGTATTCCCAGGAAAAGATGTTAGAAAGATTCTGATATGTTTAAATAATAAGGAATTATGTACAAAAACCAAAGGAACATGAAGTTAGAGATGCTAAATGGGATTTGAGACTTCACTGAAATTCCCAGAGTGTTTGTGTCTGCTCCTTCTGCTATGATTGAACATCAGAAACAATTTTTTAATTTCATGGTGGATGAAAGTACTTGATGGAAAAGTACTTCCGAGATCCTCCAGACCCAAACAGAGCTCTAGTGCAGGAGTGTCCACGAAGAACAAGCCGGTCCTTTTCTGGGTGACGCGGGGACAGCTTTGGGCCTGGCTTTCTCTTTGTGGTGGGGTTTTCTTTTACCAGAGGCCGTCCCCGTAGTCGGCAGACACTGGGGCCTTGGAACCAGGAAGACCCTGGTGAGACCCTCCTGTGACCCTCCAGTGTATGAGCCTGATGTCACCACTGAAGCACTGGACAGAATGTTGTCTGGCTCTTTGGGAGCCCATTTGGGCTTTTCGTGGTTCCTTCTCCAGCTGATTTGACAGAGGCAAATAGGGTCAAGTGACTTTGCCAGCTAGAAAGTGTCTGAGGCTGGAATTGAACTCTGGTTCCATTCTGGGTGCTCCGTGCTCTATGGCTCCATCTAGCCGCCTCGCAGTAGAATATATGGTGTTCTGTGTCCATCTGCCACCAGCAGGGATCCTTGCCTTGGATTTACTAGCCCTGTTTCTATTTGACTTTGACGCCACTGTTCTAAGCAGTTCTCAAAGCATAAAAGATACAGAGTCGCTCCTGACCTGGAATGGCAGGGAGAGTCTCCTATCCCAGTGAAATCACAGGCCCTAGGATCCTGCCCCTTTATTTTAGCATTAAAATGTATTTTTAGCATTATTTTATTATTACCTTAGCATTAAAAATAATAACTTTTAACATTTAGATGGGAAGTTGTGATTTTTAAAATATGAATTTGAAACCATTTACCAAGTTGTGAAAGATCTTTTTTTTTTTAAACATCAATATCAGATTTTTGAATTGGTATTGAATTAATATAGATTTTCTTTGTAGCAAAATTAGGCTACCTGCGAAGTCCCTTCCAGCTCTTGCTCCGAGATCCTGTGAAGAATACTTCTTTAGTATATGATGAAGATGAATTAGAAAAGAAGATCCCTTCAATAGAAATTTACTTTTAGAAATTCTGTCGGAACACCTTTTTTCGGTTAATCTAGGGAAACCTGCATTGACTCCCATCCTCCTTGGACATTTGATTTGTTAAGAGTCTAACTTTACATACTGGCTCTCTTCCCAAAAGGGAAAATAAGAGGGAAGCTGATGAATCTGATTGCTGGATTTCAACCGGGCCTGTGAGTTGTAATCTTGGGAGAGGGTTTAATAGCTGCTTTATAAAAAGTCAGTGTTAGAAGATAAAATCTTTCTCTTGATAGGGAACTGCTGTTTAAGAAATCATTTCTTTGAGCATTGCTTTCTATTCTCCTGCTTTGTAGAGAGAGGGCCATGTGGCTTTCACATCTGCTGCTGCTTCTCTCGGCCAAAGAGTTTATCAGTTACAGATATCATCTTGTAGAAAAAGACATCCCCCTTTCTAGACGGCAGGGCTGCATTTCAGGGTAGATTGGTTATGCTGGTGAGATTATTCTGCAGGTGTGAACAAGCTAATTTACAACACAGTAGTCCAATTGTCTACCAGAAATCTTCCCCCTTTGGCCAGTTGGATTTACTTCCTTTTTTTCCCCTCCAGTCTGGTTTGGAGGGAGTATGTATAAGAATTGGAAAATATTCTTGAATACAGCTCTTGGATAATGTGCAGTGCCCCAGGTGGCCAGGATTTTGTGAGGCTTTCAGAGTAAATGCCTACTGAAGGCTTGCAGTTCATAGAATTGGCTTGCTTTTTGAATGTTAAAATGAAAGGTGAAGTAATAAAAATAAATAGCATTTTCATTTTTTTTCCTCATGGTGTTTTTGTTTTTGAAACAAGAAAAAATCCTTCTGTCGAATGGAATGTCCTGCTGCTTTATATTTTTATTGCAGAGGTCCTTTTTCTTTCTTCTTTATTTTTTAAATCAAAGTCCCTTGGGGTTTTAATGAAATGGAGCCAGTTTTGTGGAATTGGCATTGTGAACTATATGAGTGCCCTTGGAGAAAACCTGTTTGCTTAGCTCTTTCTGCCAAATCAGTAACTGACTAACAGTAATGTAGACTGATTGTGGATGTCTTTGGAAATTCAAGTAGTTAGAGAAATCCTTTTCCTTTGATTTCTGTCCCCCCTTTTTCCCTTCTGTTTCTGCTTTATTAGGTTTTACAGGCTGAGATCTTACTATTTTGTACTAGCTCGTGCTCTATGAGTCCTAGAGGTTTCACTTTGGAGGCCTTGACTTTCTCCAGTTGAGGGCTTAGTGGTCTCTCAGGGAAGGGAGGATGTGAAAATCCCCTCAATCTCCCTGTTTGTAAGAGAATACATGAAATTTGCCAACCTTTTAAACTTCTTTGTTAGATTATTTATCATTTGTGTTACTCATTTATTTAGTGCTTGCAGGATGTGATGCTTTGACTGTTTAAAAAAAATAACAGAATGATAAAGTTTACCCATCAAACCTCTATGAAGCACCTACTGTGTACAGATGTACTTTGCTAAGCTCTGTGGCAGATACAATAAGATATATTTTTTAAAAATAACAGAATAATAAAGTTTGCCCATCAAACCTTTATGAAGCACCTGCTGTGTACAGATGTACTTTGCTGTGTACTCTGTGGCAGATACAATAAGATATTTTTTTAAAATAACAGAATAATAAAGTTTGCCCATCAAACCTTTATGAAGCACCTACTGTGTACAGATGTACTTTGCTAAGCTCTGTGGCAGATACAATAAGATATTTTTTAAAAATAACAGAATAATAAAGTTTGCCCATCAAACCTTTATGAAGCACCTACTGTGTACAGATGTACTTTGCTAAGCTCCGTGGCAGATACAATAAGATATTTTTTAAAAATAACAGAATAATAAAGTTTGCCCATCAAACCTTTATGAAGCACCTACTGTGTACAGATGTACTTTGCTAAGCTCTGTGGCAGATACAATAAGATATTAAAGTATAGAAGAAGATAAGGCATGTCTATTTAGTCAATCAGCAAACATTTATTAAATACCCCCTACATTTTCTGCATTGTGCTAGAAGGCTCATGGAAAAACGAACTATAATGTGATAGTAGATTGTTATTTCTCTTGTCACTACGTGTGAAAAACGAGAATGTTAGTTTAGCTGTGAGGATGTCAGGCAGTGCTGGGGAGAGTGATTTTCAGGTGTGGGTTGCCATTATCCACTTACGTAAACTGCAGGTGTCAGGCCTTCTGTTGGTAACCACACCTGCATTAGCACCTGCGAGATACTTCAACTCTGTGTCTGAAAATGATATGTTAAATGTCTGGGTCCACCTTTGTGGAGGAGAGAATTCCATTTCTTTGGGCTTAGCAGAAAGGAACCAATAAAGAAAATGAATGGATGTTCGAGAAATCATAGGATTCCGTGATTGCTGATAGAATTGAAGAGCAGCAGAAAAGTGATCCCAAGATAAATAGCTGTTAGGTTTGCGATGGTGAGATGTTGCTGTCTGTCTAGATAGAAAAAACTAAAGCATGAGTCTCTTTGGAGCTGCTTATTGACGCCCTTAACTTATGGAAGAGCATCCAAATCAGAGTGAGACCCTGCTCATCTTCGAACCAGCCTCTTCTGTGCAGACTGCCATAGGCAGGCGGGACCCAAAGGGTCAGAGGTCTGTCACTGTGCATCTCACCAGAGAACAAGAGGTGGGGAGCGCCGAGACCCCTGGAACTGATCAGTAACTTCCTAAGCTCTGACTGTGCCCCTTTCTGGAGGGACAAGAGTCCAGCACATGGTGGTGAAGGACCTTCTCAGGTCCTCCTCTTGAGGGGACAGTCTGAGGAGCAGGAGAAGGTCGTAGGTGACCTGTTCTGCCCTCCTTGGGTTTGAGTTTGAAGCTAACCCCTTTGCCAGCTTGTCCTCAGTGAGCGGACTTTGTATGTGAGCGTGAGTAAGCGTGTCCCCAGAACAATGGCGGTCTGCTTGCTGGGCCTCATCACCCCAACTCAGGGAGAGCTAATCAAGCTGATCTGGAGCCAAGGGCTGTTTTTTAACACAGCAACTCACAGTGGGGTTGTAAAGTGAAATGCTGGAGACATTTTTATTAGAGACTTCTTGCAGCTGAGGCTCGCTCAGTGGGGCTTTTTTTACAGGGGAGTGTCGTGCCAGTTCTGGTGCATTAAAGAAAGGTCAGGCTAGGCCCTCTGGAAAATTTAAACTAGCAAACTGGTTAGATTTAATATAATTTGGTTTTTAAAAATCACAAAATAACATAGATTTCTTTTTTGGGGGGGGAGGGAATCTAAGTATTTGTGAAAGCTTTAGAGCAATCTCATTATATTTTTTTTTCCTTTTCCTTAATTACTTTAAAAAAAAACATAATATATTTGCTTTCTTAAAAGATTCCCCCTCCTTCCTTTTCAATTTATTAAAGAAATTGGGAGCATTTTTATAATTGCAAGACCAATCTTATCATTATCTGGGAGTTGAATATCCCTAAAATGTTGGAGATTCTGATGGTTTGCTAACAAAAAACAATCTTCACGTAGCTTTTTCCCAACACAATCATAACGTCTGCTCTCTGCTGAGTACATGAGTCTGCTCTCTTAGCACCTAATGCAGTGAGAGGCACTCAATAAATGGTTGTTGTATGGCACCGAACTGGAATTGAATCCTAGGGGACATGCACTGATCTGGGCAGACTCAGATGGGAGAAAGGAGAAGGAAAACAAGGAGAGAAGGAAGGAGGGAGGTGATAATCCCTTTGTATTTTTTCCTGGACAGGCCACATTGGAAATGTTATGTTCACATTTGAAGTGTTAGGGATGCCACATTTGAGAAAGACTTTCAGGATGGTGAGGGGACCAGAGACTATGCCATCAAGCATCAGTGGGAGGAATTAAGAATGTGGGTGGGTGCGTGGGCAGACATAGCTGTCACATCTTTGATAATTATGTGGAAAAGGTCCTAGAACCAAACCAATGGGTACAAGTCCTTGGGGAGCAAATTTTAACTCAATGCAAGGAAAAACTTTCCGGTTATACCCATCTAAAAGTGGATTGGCTGCCTTTGGGGATAATGAGATTCTCATCACTAGAGCTGGAAGTTCACTTGTTGGAGATATTGTGAACAGAATTCATAATTAGGGCATGGGTTAAATTAGACTGAGGCTCATTCTAACTCTTTAAGATTTTGTTTTCTCTGAGGGCTTTTCTAATTCCACGAGTTTCTTTAAAACAATTATTTGATCTTTGGGGGTAGCTAAGTTTTAAATCTGTCTGCCAAGTTTGACAGCTTAAGTTAAGAAAGTGATGTAAGTAGCCTGAGATTTCAGCCTTTGCTCCTCTTCTCATCCAACTTCTTACATTGCTTGTGTTTGGGTATCTTCATGCATCACACATGCATTTTATTGGTGAGTATCTATGCTCAACCTGGCTTAAAAATAGAAAAATACAAATGTAGGTCCCATGCCTATCTCATTGTTTGAGTTCTACCTGGTACTTGTACCCACAGTCATACATATGTCATTTGGGGGGGGGGGTCTTTTTCATATGTCTTTTATGTTTAATATGCATACTTATAATTTATAATAATTAAAAAGACTTAGTCACTCAAAATCATTCTTAAAACAATATTTCTGTTAGCATATGCCATATTCTCTTGGTTTTGCTCTCTTTCCCTTTCTTTTCTTGCAAATCTTTCCATGCTTTTCTAAGATCAATTAGCTCATTGTTTCTGGTAGCATCCTCAAGTCATCATCACAATCACATACTGCAACTTTATAGCCATTCTCCAATTGATGGAGATCCCTACAATTTCGAGTTCTTTGCCTCACAAAGTAAACTGCTATAAACATCCCATTCACATTTAAAGTTATAATTACTATTTGTGAATTTCCTCCTATCTTATTTTTTCTCACTGGTTTCTCACAGCCTCTCTTTTTACCCTATCCCTGTTATCTTTTCTTCTCTTCCCAATCTCAACCACATTCTCCTCCAAAAGTCCTTCTGTCTCCCCACAAAATGGAAATTTGGCAAACTGAAAGACTTTCAGATATTTGTAACAAGAAGACTAGAACTCATAAGGTATTTTTTTTTTAAAAGAGTGACTGAAGTGTCCTGGTCATTCCAGAAGGCGAAGGTGTGAAAGTTAAGTCAGAATTTGCCTTTGATTGTCATTGCTTTGACAGTATCTTGATCTACTGAATTTGAATATCAAGTGTGTGACCCTGGGCAACTCCTGTCACCTCTGCCTCAGTTTCCTCATTTATAAAATGGGGATAACAACAACTCTTATCTTGTGAGGATCAAATAAGATGATATTTGTAAAGTGCTTAGCCCAGTGCCAAGCACACAGTAGGCACTTAACAAAATCTTGTTGCCCAGTTGTCCCTCATCCTCTCCACCTCACTTTACTTGGAGAATGGGACCTTGGTTCAGATCCCAGGTGGGCCACATTTCTAGCCACATAATTCTGGGAAAGGCCTTGAGTCTCTCTGAACCCCTTCATAACACTGATACTTTCCTCATGAAGTGGTTGGCAGGAAAGCACCTCATGGAACTTTTAAGGATTATAGAAGCATAAGGTAATGTTGTTATTCTCCCATATATTTATTCCTCATCAAATTTCATGAGACTTGTAGGGCAGGTGTGAGTATTCCTACTTTCTAGGGGAGGAAATTTAGATACAGAAGTCTTAGAATCTTGGGATTTTTAAGTTCTAAAGGACTTTAGAGATGATCTAATCAAAATTCCATGCTTTTAGAGATCTGCAGGAGAGTTCGATCCCTGCACATACTTCAAATATTATTCCACTACCCCAGCACCCGGCAGCCCCTTTAGAAAGGACACACAATTTGTCCACAGAGCTTTGATTCAGATTACAGCAGACAAGTTAGCATCTATCGCAGAAACCATTGTGGAATCTTTCTTAATGTAAATTTTCATTCCTTAACTTTTGGTTTGACAACTTAGGAAACACACATATGTGTGTGTATTTCTGTGTGCACCTTTAAATGGAGAACGCTTTTGCCACAGTTCATCTCACATTCACAAGAACTCTCTCAGCCTCTGTGTGCCTTGTTCTTTCCTCAGTCCCTTCCCCACCTCTCCTGGCTTGGTCTTTTTGACATTTAGAAATGTCCCTCAGGGAGTGGTACAGGTCACAGGTTACTATCCACTGTGGGTGACTGTACTCATTTTATTAGATGTGAGTTGCAACCTTAGACTTAAGTACAAGCATTAACCACTTGATCCTTTGTTATCATAATACACCATAGACCCCAGATCACATTTATCTGTCTGAACCAGTCTCAGATTCTTGCCAACAAAGTCCATCCTTTGCAATCCGGCCAATTTTTTACGTCAATCTGGTACATCGTAAATCTCTTTCCTTTAAGGAACGATTGAAAGAAAGCACCAGCATCTAAAATGGCTCATTTCCCCTGGATGCCAGTGGGTTTTAAAAAGGACCATTCTTGACATAATCCTAATTTTTCTTTATCAGTCCTGGTTAGCAGCTTGTACATCCCATAGGAAAAAAAAAAAGCACATGGGTTAACATCTTAGTCTCATTTCTGCTAGAACTCTACTTTCATATTTTGAAGGTATTTTTAGCTTATGAATATGATAGAATCCAGGTTCTCGCAGTCAAGAGTATACATCTGAATTAAAGAAGCGTGATTTACTAATCGATGACAGAGTCACTAGTGTTTACTGTTCTTTACAGTATCCCTGCATTTCTGGGCATTATTGTGCTTCTCTTTTACTCACTCTTCTAATCTCAAAGCGAAGAGAGATAAAGCTTGTTGGCACTGAGAGTCTCTTATGAAAGATGTTATGTAACTATAAAATCTAGATGTTAACACATTTGAAACTACATAGATTTTGCATTTGTATTTGGATTCTTAAAATCTCACACATTTATATGTGACAATCTGATTAAATGTTCTAAGATATGATTGTAGGTAATAGTTCAACAGTTTTGAATTCTTGGGAGAAAAAACTGGAAACATTTTGCTTATATTTTTTTCAACACAAAGCATTTTGTTAACGAGGCATTTTACACTTCCATAAATCTAGGGCAGTAATAAAGGTGTTGATTGATTTTTGGATGGCAGTGGGGCTTCTGTAATTGCATAATTTGACATTTATGTCACTTGGGCTGTTTTAGGTGAGCAGGACGTGGAAGGTTCTTGCAGAAGATGAAGTGTTGTGGTACAGATTGTGCCAACAGGAAGGGTACCTTCCAGATACCAGCATCTCTGATTGCTCCTGCTGGAAACTTGTCTTCCAAGAATCCCGGGCCAAGGAACACACGTTAAGAACCAACTGGAAGGTAAACAGTACCCGGTAGTGTTACCTGTAGGAGACTAACTCAGTAGAGGATTAGAAAACCTAAATCTGGAACCTTTGAGTGGCAGCATGAAGTTAACTGCCAGAAGTAAAGGCAGTGGAGAGACTGATGAGCTTTTCCCTCAGCTGTTGGTAAATTGATGCCTATTGTGTTTGTCTTTAAAAAACCATCCCCCATATTCTACAGAAGCATTTAGGAGTGTCTTCTTTCTCTCTTGTAAAATGGGGCTATTGAGTTCATCTTTGTTTATTTGTCTTTAATATGAGGAATTCCTTTCACCTTCATTGGGGTCACCAGGTTGAAGGTAATATTCTTAGTAAATGCAAAGAAGAGATTATTAAAGTCCTGTTTTCCCATCATCATTGATTTGATTCCACATCATTTATCACTGTAGGATTCGACATAGCTAGGAATTGCCCAAGAACTTTCTGAGAATGAAACCAGAGGAAGGATTGTCATTGATGTAATTTTGCCTCAATTCCTAGGTAGAACCTATGGAAATCAAAGTGCATGAACTTTATTTCTTCAGTGTTCACTGTTCTTACTGCCTTTTCTGTGCAGCTTTCCCCCTTCTCATCAGAATCTCTCTAGCTACTGAACTCCCATTTATTTGGTGCTTAGATCATCTTGTGATAGCTCCTATATAACTCCCATGGTTCTTTAAATTGGCTCCTCTATATACCTTCTCTTTCCTTTTAGCTAGGGACATAAGATAATTTACTTGTTATAGTCACTTAATAGCTATTTATTTGTTTTTTTTTTTTTAAAGGTTTGATTGATGCTTTTTTGGTTTCTTAATCTGATTGTCATTTCTCAGTACTCATATGCTGTACTGCCTTCTAGGATACTCTCTTATTAAAAAAAACAAAGTAAAGTAAAATAAACTCATATTTTGACTGCCTTTGAGAACATAAACCTCATTCTGTACTCACATGTGCTGTCTTTCTACTTAGAGAAGACAGTGTATTTCATTATTTGCCCTCTGGAATCAAGGTTAAATATTCTTTCAGAAACCAAATGTATTTAAATCAGAGATGGAAAACTGGGGGAAACTTTGGTGTTGAGATTGCCTTGGATTCATTTCTGATCGGACTACTAGCGAAGCAGGATTAAATAGTAACTCTGCAATTAACATAAGAAATCCTTTATGAAATTTATGAATTATGAAATTCTAGCAAGATGAGTTTATGAGTGATCATATTCATTTGTTATACTTTAAATTGGAATAGACTCAGAAACACCACTGATCAGTTGAGTCAGTTCAACTCATCAGACTTATCAGAAGCTTAACAAGTGGCTATGTTCTGAGCCAGCCCCAGTTCTGCTTTTAACACTCTTGTAGAGCTGGTCTTGGGCTAGTAGATCAACTCCATTCTATTCTTGTTAGTCCTGAAGTTGGGCTTAGTATTTTCTGCATGTAGTCTTATGAGATGGCCCTAAAAGGATCTCAGAGGCCCATTACTTTCCCATTTGGGATGAACTTGAAACTCGAACTATATCTCTGGATATACCACAGTAAATATTGTGCAGCTATTCCAAGATACATAAGTCAAAACATTTGATGACCACATTCAGTTACAGGACCCCATATGGGGTTGCAACCACAGTGGAAGAAGCTGGGGTCTAGATCAGTGGTATTGAAAAGGATCCCTGAAAGTGCAAATTGACTTAGAAAACCAAAAATTAACATTATCTATGTTACATTGTATTTTGGGGACAGTTAGGTGGTACAATGGATAGAATATCAGGGCTAAACTCAAGAAGACTTATCTTCTCGAGTTCAAATCTGGCCTTAGACACTTGCCCTGGGCAAATCATTTAACTCAATTTGCCTTAGTTTCCTCATCTGAAAAATGAAGTGGAGAAGGAAAAGGCAAACTACTCCAGTATCTTTGCAAAGAAAATTCCAAATGGGGTCATGAAGAATTAGATATGACTGAAATGACTGAACGACAACATTTGTATTTTTATTTATTTTGATAAATGTTTCTCAATTACATTTTAATTTGGTTCCTAAAACACTGAGGGATTCTGTATCTGGTTTAGATAACATCTGAAGTTCCTTCCAGATCTGCTTCTGTAATTTTTTTGTCCTTATAAGTATTTAAATATCATTAAATGGACTAGTCTTAAGAATGTTTATCTCTATAGGTCTGGGTCTTGAGAGAGAGATTATGAAGATGGATCTTTCCTTTTATAGAAATAACTCTGTTTATATATACACATCTGCATATATATATATATATATATATATATATATATATATATATACACACACACACACACTCCCCCCCCCCACATATCCTTCCCTTTATTTTCCTGATGATTAGAAAGACTTTGAAAATGGTAATGCAATTTTAAAAAATTGTAAAAAAAAAATTGCTGAGACACTTACCTAGATATTTTGGCATTAGATGACCTCAATAATAGAATAAAAATATTTTCAATTTCTTTAATGCAGAATCGCAATGGTGCAGTGAGCCAGCTGCAGTATGAGCTTGGTAAAGTTCTATGCGATGTCCATTCTTGTGACGGTGTTGTCATTGCTGGGTAAGCAAAAATATCTTTACTTTTTCTTTTTGATCTTGATATGTCGCTTATATTTCCTTGTCCTTTAGGATAGTGTCAGACTTAAACTTGACTGATGGCACCGTTTGCCATTGCGTCTAAAGTGGGTTGTGATTCAGTTCTCTATTTCCAAGATCCCTCTCACTGCCAGTGTTCTACAGCTCATACTGAGACTCAAACTATAGAATCAGCCTCCTGTTGAGTGGGGATTCTTAAGCCATTTGTCTTAATAAGACTTCCTTAGCTTTTAAATTACTCTTGTGGCATGTTGTCTTGGGTTTTCATTAGGGTAAATAGTTTGTATTTTATGAAGACATAAAAAAGTCAAATGAGAAGAAGAAGAGTTGGTACAAACCAGTGTCTACACTAATTCTTTATTTTTGAAGCCTTTATTATGATGAAGGGCTGTGACCACACATTATCTTCCTTCCCTACCACATAGTATATATTTGCTGTTTAAGTTGCCTTGAAATGCTCTTTATGTGTCTTGATGCACTAGAAGTCTAATTTCACTCTCACATCTGTAAATTTCTCTGCATTCTGCACAGAAAACCACTTATGAATTCTTCATCAATTGCTAGAGATGCCCATATGTTGTTTTGTGACTGTAATGGGAAGATCATTTTTCTCTATGGATCGTGAATGTTTCTACATCATTTTGCAATCACGTATGCATTGTTATAAAGTGCAGCTTAGAACTCTTCAGAGTTGTATTTCAAATTTGAGTGACTCACCTAAAAGAGTAGCTTACCCAAGAGAGTGTCTTAGGCATATTTATATAATAATAGCAAATAGGTCTGTTTCTTTTGTGAATATAGGGAAAGCTTTCCTTAAGTAGCATTCTGAAATGGCACTCAAGTTTAGACTGAAATTCCAAATGGTAGTAGGCAGGAGGATTTTAATGGATAACTAGTATTTGGATAAAAAGCAGTATTGAGTAACTCTTATTGGCAGTATTTGGTTCATTTAACACACAACATATGCCCAGGAGGAAAACTGTCTTCCTACTTTGTCCTTTTATTTGTGATTTCAAAATTAATGCTGATCTTGGGCATCACAGAACTATTTTGAGTAAACATTTGTAGAATGTCCTGCAAGTTTGAGATGAGTGCTAGAGAAATACATTAAGAAAAGCAGTAAGTATCTACTTATACTAGGTACCAAAAAGTGAGCCAGGAAGTACTTTTGTTGTGAACTGGCTGAGCATCTCAGTTCACTTTTTTGGGCCTCATGTTTCCAATCAGTAAAACGAGAAGATTAAGGAAGATGACTTCGAATGTCTTTTCCATCTTTGGTATTCCATGATCCTGTGACTTATCTAAGAGGGGGTATATTGCTTCAGCTGCAAAACTCAAGACTGAGATGTTGTCATTTGGATTCTCCTACCCTAAGAAAGCTTAACAGGGACTTCTCATCCTAGACATGGTCTTTGTGAAGACCAGCAGCATTCGGTCAATCTTTCCTTCTCTCCCTCTTCTATTGTCCAAGACCCGTTCTCCAGCCGAGGCCGGCATGAAAGGCAGGAGATGCCAGTTTCATGGATCGATAGACTGAAACTTGATCTGTGGGTCAGAGCAGGCTCCTAGCATCTCTTCTTTCTCAAAGAGCCCTACGTTTATGGCCTAACATCAGATAATTCAATCTCGCCTGTATGTACAGCATCTTGTGTTTATCATTAAAATTTTATCCAGTGGTTACGATGCTTGTTTTCTGGGTCAGATCTTGAATCCCTTTTCATTTGAGACAGTGGTGTTTGTGGTTACCTCACTCCCAATCAATGTTGTATTCACCATGCTTTCTACAGTTATGTTTCTCTGAGGATTTTCTTAAAGAGCCCGTAACCATTTCACTATTTCTTCCCTGTATATTTTTCTTTCATTCCTTTTTGTAGTTTCCTTTTACACAAAGGAAACCTAATAAGAACAAGCAGGTTTGGCAGTTTTTAGTATTTAGATCTGAAGTTTGTATATCAAAATGTTCTTTTATGTATGAAAATATATTTTACTCTCTGGTCTATAGAGACCACCTTTGGTCTCTATTTTTTGGTAAGTATCTTTTATATCCCTTTCTTCTTTTCCATTCGCTCTACTAAAGGAACTTTTAGGTATCATTGTAAATTCTTTCCTTTATCTTTGAGAAACTTTGGTGCATAGCAGAGATGTCAGAAGACAAGAGATGAATAAATATACTGATTTTTCAAAATGGTGATAGGGAGGGAGGAAGCAAATGAAAAGCATTTATTGAAGAGGATTCTAGAAACTGTAGGAATGCTAATTCTGGGAGAAATTATTGAATACCTTGTGAACACTTGAAAAAAGAAAATGTTCACTGCAGGATTTGCTAAGTGCATATCATCAAACCACTATCATTTCCTTTTTTGATGGATTAGAGGATTAGAATGGTAGATCAGGAAGCTACTATCCATAGCATTCTTGTTTCTTGATTTTCAGAAGACATTTATTTGATCAAGTTTCTCATAATTTCTTACTAGCCAAAATAGGAGCAGAGTGAACTGGATGAAAGTACAGTTAAGCGGTTGAAGAACAATTTAGTATTCTCTGTTTAAGGCTGATGTGACTCAGTATGAACCAGCAGTGTTCTTTTATTCTTAAAAAAAACATTATTAATGAAATTTCAATCTGTATTAATAGGCATACAGTGTCCGTGTTCAGAAAGGACCTGGTGTTTTCTGCCCTGGCCAGATCACATCTGGAGTTTCATGCCCACTTTGGGCACCAGGTTTTGGCAAACTAGGCTGGACTGTCAGAAGCAATATAAGAGAGTTTAGAAACTGTTTCCTTTCAGCTACCACAAAAATGATCATTCCCTTGGTCTTGCCATCATCCAGAAATGTACCACACCATGTTCATCAACTCTGAATTTCTTTATGTGATCATGGTCTGTTGTCATTCCAATTCTTCTTCTGCCTTAAATATCCTAGACCTATATTTCCTCATCACTATAACCTCCAGTCCACAAGAACCACTTAGTTCTCTCCCTGGCCATCTCCCTGCATTAGCTACACTTCCTTCCCCATCTTGACCCCTTGGTGAACCTGTCCATTCCCTGCCTTCTGGACCGATTGCTGATCTCACCCTGCCAAGCAAGCCTCAGTCTGCAAGCCCTCCCACCATCCACTGCTTGTGCCCCCTTCATGTAGAAGGAAGCCATGAGGCTCTTTTGGATACTTATGTATCCTGGCAGCGCCGTCACTGAAGTAAGATAGTCCTTTTGCATCTCCCTAATTAACTCACTGGCTCCCTCATCACAGGGCTCTGCTAGACTTTCCATCCTCTTTCACATCTCCTATGGCTTCCCCTGGCCCCATTCTCTCCATTGAGGACCTTCCCCTCATTTCTCTAATTGAGGCCATTCTCTTGGAGTTCTTTCTCCTCTCTTCCTCATCTCACTTCTCCCAGATGCCTTCTGCCACTGTCCCCTTCCTCCCTGGCCTTCTCCCTCAAGAGCCATCTTATTCCATTCTGTCTTCTCCATCATCCTCTCTGACACTTATCATCATCCCTTCCATCTCAGTGCTGCTTCCTTTGCCCAGAAATGGGCCACGCCAACCCTGCCCACCTGTTTTGTCCATCTCTGCTAGCTATTATCCCTTCTCTTCCTTTTGTGGCTCAGCTGCTTGGGCGGTGTGCTACAATTTTCATTCCTCTTACTTTCCTTTTCTTCCTTGCTTCCAGGCTCATCGTCCCACTGACATTTTCTCTCCAAAGTTAAGAAGAATCTCTTAATTGCCAAATCTCCTGGCCTTTTCTCTGTCTTTTTTTTTTTTTTTTTTTTTTTTTTTTTTTTTGATATCTTGGCAGTCCCCTTCTCTCTAGATTTCTGTTACACTTCTTTATCCTGGTGCTCCCCTTCCTGTCTAAATGTTCCCTTTTAGTTTTTTTGGCTGGATTTTCATCCAGGTCACATCCTGTAAAGGTGGGCCCTCTGTAGGGCTCTTCTCTCCCCTTTCTCTCTTCTTTCACTTGGTGATCTCATCAGCTTCCATGGATTCAGTTAACACCTTTATACTTAGGATTTGCAGTTCTACTGATCTGGTGATCTGCGGCAGGCCTCTGATCAGACTCTTTTTGGATGTAGATTTTAGTGTATGAAGTTGCCCATTTCTAGACAAAGGAAGCAGCATTAAATAGACAGAACAGATTGATGATGGCAAAAGGTATTGGGGGGAAGAGAGGAGAAAGAAGAACTCTTAAACGAATGACCTCAATACTTTGAAATGTGTGGCAGTGGGTGAGCCTGAGGGATTAGGAAGATGTGGGTGTCCTGGGTGTATCTACATTTCATAAACCTGTTGCTTTCTTTCCTGACACTGCTACCCTCCTGGTGCCAGCCTAGGAGTTATCCTGGATTCCTCATTATGTCTCACCCCTCAGATCCAAGCCATTGATTCCATATCTGCAATGTTTCTCATATATGAGTCCATGTCTTCTCTATGAGACCCCCTGGTACAGGCCCTCATCCTCATCCCCGGACCATGCAGTAACTCTGCTTGCCTCGGCTCTCCCCACTCCAGCCCATTCTCCCTTCAGCCACTAAAGGGATTTTCCTAACTTGCAGGCCAGATTCGTCAACGCCTCTTCTCCTTCACCTTATCCCTTACCCATACAGACACATATATGTCCTCAATAAACTCCAGTGACTTCCAGTTGCCTCCAGGAACAAATACAAAATCCTCATAACTTGTTCCCTCCCACTTTTCTGGTCTCCTTACACTTCACTCCTAAACACGAATCCAGTGTATCTTCTGGCTGCTCCACAGATAAGACCCTCCAGAATTCTCTCAGCTCTGGGCGTTCTGCTCCTCCTATTGACCCTGGCTTCCATCAAGTTCCAACTAATATCCCATTTACTATTATAAGAAGCCTTTCCCAACCTCTCTTAATTCCACTTCCTCTATTAGTTATTTCCTGATTACATTTCCTACAGTTTGTGTGTACATGCTTGTTTGCATGTTGCATTGGAAACTCCCTGAAGGCAGGGACTTTGTTTTGTCTTGCTTTGGATCCTTGTGCTTAGCACAGTGCTTGGCACATAACAGATCCCTGGGAGATTGAGATCATGTGACATCAGTGGAGGAAATGTTGAAGGATGTTTATTCTGAAGAGAGAAAACTTAAGAGGAAACAAATAGGAAAAGCTTCTCTCTGGGAGAGAGACTAGACAAGCTTTGTTGCCTCGTGGCCCTGTTCAGAGGGCGGACCCACATGGGCAAATTACAGGGGGAAGATTTCAGCTCAGAAGGCAGAACTTCTAACAGCCAAAGCTGCCCATCACGGGCCAGGCCGTCTCAGGCCACGTGCAGCATTCAGAAGATTTTGGACAGCTATTGATCCAAAGGGTTTTAGAGGAGACAGAAGTTTGGCTGGAAGTTTGATTTAGATGACCACAGTCCCTTCCGACGCCAATGAGCCACGGCATTATTCTTTGTCATTTTTTGCAAAGATTGCTAAAATTACTTTAAGAATAGCATTCTGCTTTTATTTAAGATGAGACTGAATCTTTTGTTCTGCACTCTAGTAACATTTTGAGAAAAAGGTAATTGTCTTATTCCATAAAGTTCTTTTTAAAAACATTTATTCTTCACTCAGACATCAGAAGAGAGCTTTTTCATGAGCACAGCAGATCAAAACAAGAAAGTTCTTCGTGAAGCTGGAAATCTCCATTTTACTGGTTGGGTTGTTTTGTTTTGTTTTGTTTTTTTTAACCTGCATTTTTGTCTACATGTATTCCACATGTTGATTTCAAATTGGTTGTCTCCTGCTTATTAAAAGTACTGAAAGGTGAGCCAGCAAGTCTCAGTTCTGAATATACTCTTGTCTCTAACTTGGGCAACTCAGGTCACTTCTTGGGGGCCTCTTCTTCCTAATCTGTAAAAAGGCTTTCTTATTTCTAGCATTCTGTCTGTCTTTCTAGCTTGTTTACGTTTTATTCTGTCATTTTCTATGCATTAAAAATGTCATCATGGCTTTGTTAGTGTAAGGTTTTGTAACTGTTCATGATTACACTTTTTTGTGAGGAGTTTTTCTGAATTAACCTCAGAAAAAGAACTTTATTAGAAAATTGAAAGTGATAGCTGCATTATGAACCGTCTTTCTGGGAACAGAGTTAGCCCAGCTGTTTACTTAGTGGATTTGAGAAGCATCAGTGGGAAAACTGGCCTTGACCTGCCCCCAGTTGTCTAGTTAGCGCTATGGTAGGTTAGAGGCCATACCTGCTCTCTGAGCTTTTGAGCACTCAGGTAATGTTAAGGAGACTTGGAGCACATCTCCTTTGCTTTTAGAAGAATAAGGGCTTTCTGAGAGGCCATTATGGAGGACCAGCGGAGGAGCAGGGATGCTCGGGCAGGGCTCGTTTTGATGCTCCTAACAAGTGGAGGGCCCATAGTGAGACACACCTTGCCAGCCTCCCTTTGTGAGTCTCAAAAAGCTTCCCCTCCCCCTATTTGCTGTCTCATAGTTGAAAGTGTGTTGAAAACAGATGACATCATGAGTTCAGAAAGGTCAAATTAGAAAACCTGATCTGTAGGTCTAGTTACAAGTTGACATAAAGTGTATTCACTTGACTGCCACCTAGTGAAGGAAAGCATCTCAGGTGAAACCTGGAGCAGAAACTTGAGCCTTGTGCTCATCGGAGACCCCTGTGCCAGCTCAGCCTCAGCATTAAGCTATTAGCTTACCAAAAAGCTTTTATCAGATGCCCAAGAGTACGGTGGTATTTGGCAATAAATTCCCTCCTCACCGGTGCTTAAGATTCATAAGCCTGAAGCATTTCAGCTCTTGCAACAAAGCATAATTTTCTCTTTATATTTGAGGGCTACCTTTTGGTTAAAAAATTTAGCAAAATCATTTGTTTTCAAAATGTTTTCTTTGCATTACTTACCATGGTACTCTCCTCTCTCCCCTCATCTTTATTTTTTAATTTTTGATCTAACTTTTAGTCAATAATTTGCACTTTTCCTGGAACGCACACTTAATTTATCCCTGTTTCCTTGCAGTACCTATGGATGGGAAAATTCCTTGCCCTTCCTCTTTCTTCCTATCATTTTATTCTTTGAAACAACAATTAATTTTCTCTTTTTATGCTGTACTTTTAATTTACATGCTCAAATCTTCACGATGAACGTGATCAGGTAATCAACCAGGTAAGCCCTTGTGGGCCCAGCAGCCATTCTTATACCAGTTGACTCCTTGATTGAACAGAGTATGTGGTGAATGCCATTTCTAATGTTCGTTCCAGCTTCAGACATCTAGCTTACATGCAGGTGGATTTAAATCTCTGCTTCTCTAATTGATTCTGTTTGCCCAGAACAAAGACTTGATTATTGTCTATAATTAGGATTTGTTAAATGGACGTTCTCTACTCAAACATAGACATGAGTCAAAGATAACTTCCTATCTTACCTCATTTTTAGTTATTTCATTCCCCATATTTCCCCTAATAGTAGGAGAACTCGACTCATTTTATGATGGAACAATTTTTTGTATTAACCAAATTCTTTGACATTCTTTTTGCTTTCTGTTTCAACGTGAAGCATTCCTCCACAGATTTCAAAATTTTCTACATATGAGAAATGAAATTTTGGTTGGTTTAATTGATAATTCCTTTTTTGTTCTCTGACTACATTAGATTTTTTTTTTAAGTAAAGTTTTTTTTTTTTTCAAAACGTATGCATAGATAACGCTTTAACATTAACTCTTGTAAAACTTTGGGTTTCAATTTTCCCCTCCCTTCCCTCATCCCCTCTCCTAGATAGCAAGTAGTCTAGTACATGTTAAACATGGTAGAGATATATGTGAAATTCAATAGATGCATACATATTTATACAATTATCTTCCTGCACAAGAAAGATCAATTCAAACCAGAAAAAAAATGAGAAAGAAAATAAAATGCAAGCAAATAATAAAAAAAAAATGAATAAAAATGCTATATTTTGAACCACTCTCAGTTCCCACAGTTCTCTCTCTGGGTAGACTACATTAAATATTATTGCTGCATCCTTCCACTAAGCTCTAGTGCAGAGGCTTATCATGGCATGGAATTGGCCTTAGATTGTTGAAAGGTATGCCAGCAGAACTCGGCTTTTAGCAGATGCTTCCTAGATGGAAAATGATGCCTGTTATCTTAGGACTGGCCTCTGTCTTAGGTCAAAAAGACTTACCAAGTTGGCTGCAGGCTGGCAAATGTTTTGGTCATAGCAACTCTCAAACACCATCAGATAAATTGTAAAGTGCTTGTTACAATATGAGGACTGTTTGCTAAAGCAGTAGGGGAAGTATATTCATTGTCAAAATCTCAACTCCTTGGCAAAGTGAACTGTTTAGGGTGGACCCAAATTGGTAATAGTATTAAAAATTTCTTTATACACATAATGTGTTATTCACATTAATGCTGTGGACATAACTCTCATTTTTTTTTCACTTAATAGTTTTTTTTTTTATACATGTAAAGATAGTTTTCAGCATTCCCTTTTGTAAGGTTTTGCGTTCTAGTTTTTCTTTTTCCTTCTCTTCTTGCCCCAAACAACAAACTATCTGATATAGGTTACATATGTACAGTAATTTTAAACATATTTCTATATTAGACATGTTTTGTAAGAAAAACCAAAACAAAAAGGAAAAACCATAGGTAGAAAGAAAAAACAAAAAAAGGTGAAAATGATCCACGTTCAGTGTCCATAGTACTTTCTCCAGATATGGACGACATTTTCCATCCAAGTCTATTGGAATTGTCTTGGATCACTGTATTCCTGAGAAGAATTAAGTCTGTCAGAGTTGATCATCATACAGCCTTGCTGTTATTGTGTACAGTGTTCTCTTGGTTCTGATGATTTCATTCAGCATCAATTCATGTAAATCTTTCCAGGCTTTTTTGAAATCCATGCTCTCAATTTTTGAGATTATTTTTTTCTTCAAGTCTTGGCCTTATTCTTTACTTTTGTAAGACTTTAGAGATGACCCTGTGTTTGCAGAGATTATGATAATAGTATAGAAAGTCTGGCAGGAGGTAGTAAGTCAGACATGTTTTGGGAATGAGCCTGGGAGGACTAATTTGACTGAATCGTGAGAGATTCATCACCAATTTGATGTTAAAGTAATGGCTTTTCCAGCTAGAGAAATGCACAAAAAAATCATCTAAGAGATTTTGGAGATCTTGGAGAGTCTTCATAAGAAAGAGAATCATTGGAAAGATCACAAATTGTTGCTACATGGAATAAATCCTGGTTATTATGATTACTTTAATCACTGTCCCATGACAAATTTAATCATTCAATTCAATTAGTCATTCAGTTTGCAAATCTAGACAGAGTACTAAAAAGCAGATATCACCTTGCTGACAAAGGTCTTTTTAGTTAAAATTATGTTTTTTGCAGTAGCAATATTTGGCTGTAAGAGTTGAACTGTAAGGGATGATGAGTGCTACAGAATCAACACTTGTGCTAGAGAAGGTTTTTTTTTCATTTATTATTCTGAATTTAAGAAATAAAACAAACATTTCTATAACAGAGTAGAATAGACAACATTTTTTAAAATTAATTTTAAAAATTAATAACCTCTTCATTTATATTTAGCAGAATTAAAATCTGTTTCCTTACATCTTCTACTCATTGCTCATAGTTCTACTCTTGAGGACTAAGTAGAAAAACTCAAAAAAATCTTCACCATGATACTTGAACCATAATACAATAGATATTTGAAAACAGTTATGAAATCTCCCAAGTCTTTTTTTTCCCTCTAGTTAAACATCCTTAGCTTCTTCAATCCTGATCTTTATTAAGTCAGAACTATGTTTCCCAATATCTAATCTGTGAACCAGCACTTCTTCTCAGCAGATTTTTAATAATTGACACATTTTTTGCTATCAAAAGTTATTACTACTTCAAGCTTTTTTTTTCTTTTTAAAATTTTTTTTAAAAAACAGAAGGGGGAAAAAGATGAAAATAGTGGTGTTGATCTACATTCAGTTGCTATAGTTCTCTTTCAAGATGCAGATGATGATTTCCATTTGAAGTTTATTGAGATTGCCTTGGATCACCGAAACACTGAGAAAAGTATCAAGTCTGTCATAATTGATCATTACCCAAACTTGTTGTTTCTGTGTACAATGTTTTCCTGTTTCTACTTATTCACTCAGTATCAGTTCATGTAAATCTTTCCAGGCCTTTTAAAAATCATCCTCTTCATCCTTTTTTTCTTAATAAAACAATATTATTCCATTACTTTCATATATTATAACTTATTCAGCCATTCCCCAATTAATTTTCATCATTTTTCCCCATCATTTTCCAATTTCTTGCCACCACAAAAGAAAGCTGCATCAAACATTTTTGCACCTGTGGTTCCTTTTCCCCGCTTTTATGATCTGGAAAAGACTTTTAAGGATCCTTTGGACAGCAAAGAGATCAAATCGGTCAGTACTTAGATTAATTACAAAACTGTTCACTAGAAGGTCAGATATTAAAGCTGAATCTTAAGTACTTTGGCCACTTTAGAAATTGGGACTCATTGGAAAAGTCCCTGATGTCGGGAAAGATCGAAGACAAAATGAAAAGGGGTCTTCAGAGGATGAGGTGAATAGGCAGTGAGGAAACAATGACCATAAATTTGAACAGACTTTGAGAGAGAGTGCAGGACGGAAGGGCCTGGCATGCTATGCTCCACTGGATTCATAGTTATGACTGAATAACAAAAATAAGAATGTGTACTCTACTATGCTAGAAAGATAACAAACATTAATGACGTGCCTTGATTTTGTGCAGCTTATGATCCAGTCAGGAGAAAGGACAACAATTCACTGTAATATAACTACATTAGTGTCTAAGAAAGGAGTAATCAATTACTACGTAATCACTATTCTTCTTTTAGCCTCTTTAAAATATTTCTAAATTTATTAATTTATCTGTGTTGTAAAATATCTGTAAACTTATAAATACGACTGAGGTGTAGGGTATTGATAATGTCATAGAAAAAGCATTAAGTTTATTAAATCCATAATAACAGATAGCCCAGATATCTTTAATAAATACTTGTGAACTCATGCCTGCCTTTATCCATCTCCTGTTCTCCCAGGAGCAAAGGAAGGAGCCACAGATTCAATAACTCTGTGTGTAATCATCACTGACTTGGACTCTATTGATCGTGATTAACCAAGATGTATAGAAAAGAGTTTGAAGTGTTCTGTGTATGCAGTCTCTTTGAGGGTCCATTAAAAAGTTCATTAGTTTCCAGTTGATGCCTTGTGAGCTCTTACTTAATGGTGAGAGCTGTATTGTTGTACAACATCTTTATTTTGGGATGAAGTTAATTTTTTGTTTATTGCATGATATTTTAATTAAACTAATTCCCATTTGTAGGGATTTATTATCTTTGATATTGTACAAAGAAAGGGCATTTTGAAGAGTGACGATTCCTTTAAATTTCAACATGCTAGAGATAGGGAACTTCCACATAAGGGCCAGGTCTGCCTAGTGTCTATGTAATCCTTATTTTGTGTCCACCTTCTTATATGGAGGCAGATAAATATCCCTCCTCTGTCTCTGCACTCAACAAATACCTTTGGTCTTATTTTTGCTGCTCTCATAGCCTGAAAATTCAGTGATTCCTGAAAGTATTTGGCTTCAGACTCACAACTGCCGATGCTTTCTTGTTGCCCATCTTGGATATGAACGTAGCCGCACTGGTACGCCCGCAGAAGCCCCGCTTGGGTGGCTGCCATTCGCTTGTTTGCTTTGTTATCCCCCCCCCTGCACCCCCACATTTCCTTGATGACACCATTTATTCTGGTTCTGTTTCAGAGTTCCTTATTTGTAACGTGCTGTCTCCTGCTCACGTACTCACATTAATTAATTTGTCATAACTCAAAAGTCGTACAACAGAACTGGCAGAATTTCTGTATAAAGAAGATGGGCCTGGGATTCTGGGAGTAGTTCAGGGTCACTAAACTGCGCTGCCATTTCCTGAGGATGACCCAACCTATTTGCATCACTCCCTTCTCTGCGCTTCCCCTCCTACCCCACGTCCTACTCTTCAGCCCGATGACAGCTACCTCCGGGCTGCTCCTGAAACAAGACACTCCAGCCCCAGACTGGACATCTTCTCTGGCTGTCCCCCATGCCTGGGATGCTCTCTTTCCTCATCTCTGTCTCCATGTTTCCCTGACTTCCTTCCAGTCTCACTAAAACCCTGCCTTCTATGGAAACCTTCCCACATCCCCCTTAGTGCTGAGGCCTCCCTCACATTATGTCCCAGGTTATCTTCATTGTGTGTGGATGTTTGCATGTTGTCTCCCCCATTAGACTGGGAACTCCCTGAGGCCAGGGCATGTCTCTGGCCCTTCTGTGTTTCTCCAGAGCCTGGCGTAGTGTCTGGCACACAGTAGGTGTGCTTAATAAATGTTTATTGACAGACTTGAATTATTTTGCACATATTTTGTATTTATTCATCTCTGTATATATTATTTGGCTTTAGAAGAATGTCAGCTCCTCTATCCTTCATTTTTGTCTTTGTGCCCTCGGTATCTCACACAGTGCCTGGCACACAGACACTTAATAATAATAGACAACATTTATAAAGCTCTATAAAGTTTACAAAGCACTTTGCATGTGTTAGTGTATTTGATCTTCATGATTCCCTGGGAGGTTGGGACCATTATCAGCCCATTTTATAGATGAGAGAACTAAAACATTGACAGTTTACCCAGGTTGAATGGACTGAGGCTGAATTTGAACTCTCCTCTTTTTTGTTAACCACTGTGCTTTCTTACTGCCTCAGTAATAGAAATGCTTCTTGAATTGACTGAAACTGTTTTATATCCTTAGCCATTAAGCCGCTGGCTAGAGCTGGTTTCAGGTCCCCGGTTCTTGTTGCTAAATATGTCTTTCCCTCCATCATGTCCTCTCTTTGTCACCAGACAGGATGAAGCTGTAGAAGTGATGGAGCGTGATTGGCGATAGTGACCTGGAATTGGCGTCCTTCCGCCTCCCCGGCCACTCCCCAGTGGGACCCTTTTTTTCCTTTTGCTCCTAGCTTAACGCTTCTGCCTCTGAGGGTGTTTGCAGGTCTGAGTGAGAATGCTTGCTGGAAGGCATCGCCTTTGGCAGCCAGCAGGCCCGGCCACCGGACCAAGGCAGCGACCATCAGGATCTACACGTCCCTCAGACTTTAAGGTTCACAAGAGGCTTTATCCATGACATCTCCTCCAGACCTCTCCGTGTAAGGGAGGTGCCTACTGGAGGTCATATTGTCCCTGGTTTCCAGGCGAAGGGACCTGCCCGAGGGTTTCCACCACTGTTCCTATGGCTCTGCCATGACCCCAGGTGCTTCTGCCTCTGGCCCTGAGCTTTCCAGGGCCTCTACTTTTTGAAGCTTAGCAAGTAAAATATGCTTTTACCCAGAAATAGACCAGACACTGAGGGAGCAGTGTTGGCCTGTGAGAAAGATGAGTGTTTGACTTACAGCTCCATCTTTCTTTTTTGGTTTTTCTTTGTCTTCATGAGACAACTATCTGAATGTTTGTTGGAGACTCACCAATTGTGAGTTGCAGCTCTCGAGAGATCGGAATTGGCTCAGCAACGATGGGTGGAGAAAGGGCCATACCTGCCCTCTCCCTGCCTTTTTAACTGAAAATCAGGCATATTTTTCCAAACCTGCCTCTGTAGACTTAAACAATGCACATTTAGAACAGTGGGAAGAGCAATAGGATTCTTGATTCATGCCATAGAGTGGGGCACTTAACCACTGGTTTGGGAAAAGACTTGTTCCCCATTTTTATCTTCCATGAATTCACATCAGCTTGTGGGCTCGTTGCGGTTGTGCTTTGCACCAGCACCAATTAGCCAGCCATCGTACACTGAGGTCCAAAGGCTTTCTGACAATGTCACTTCATAGTAGTGTCTTAATTGGTTGAGTGGGATTGTCATTAGGCAATGATAAAGACATCTGGAGCTCTGCAGAGAGAGCAGCCTTTGCTCCTCCCTCCCTTCAACATTTATTCTGTCTTCTCTTGGCCAATATAGCTCCTCAGTCTTTTTCGTTGTCATTTAGGTTTTTGTCTTGTCCTTCTCCCAGCCTCCCTATGATGTTTTACATCTGGGAAACTCTTTGGTTTTTGTATTTTACCACCAGTTCAATGGATCTAAGCCAGTCGGTCTCCCATATTGGGTTGTAATGCCAACTGAAATGGAGCATTTATTGCCCCACCCCATTCCCATCAAGAGGGGACCTGGAGGCTTTAATATTCACCTTCTGGGCAATTCTGCAGCAAAACTGTTCTCTCATTAACTGCCACTGTGAGTGGAGATCATTTAAGCAGACATTTACAAAAAAAAAAGGTCTTGCTTATCAAAACAGAATCATTGAGCTTATTTATTCCCAATGGATGGTATCCTTTACATAATGAAATAGTCAAATAAGAGACATTTTTATAGATGGTTAGCTCTTAATTTTTTTCAGGGGCCGATTAATCAGCTTATGGGTTATTCAGCCCATTTTATTGTGTTTCCATGTTCTTTCCCTTTGGGGATGTCACACTGACTAGTCCTGTCATTGTAGAGGAAAAAAGATAACAAATTCTGTTGTGGATATTTGAGTTTGAGGTGTCTGTGGAACATCGAGTTTAATTTCAGTTGGTAATTGTGGGACTGAACTTGAGGGGAGACACTGGGGCTGGACATATTTTGGGAGTCATTGACATAGACGTGATAGAGGTCACCAAAAGAGAGTTTGAAAGAGAAGAACTTATTTAACAGATGACTTGGGCTCATTAAGAAACAACTTCACAGACTAAGATTCATGTAGGGTGTTTATATGTATGGGCAGAGAGGTAGATAGAGGATCAGGGGCAGGGAATCCTTCACCAAGTCTCATGGCCTAGGGACGCTGCCATTTACCCTCGATGACTAGAGGAGTACAGGTAGCCAAGCCTGGAGATATTCAGTCCAACAATCTCACTTACTGACTGACATTTGGGCCTGGGGTAGGAGCTACTTTTGTCCCGTATGTAGTACTTGTTTGTGGTTCACTTATTGAACAGTTCTCTGGTACCAGTCTGGTACCATTATATAAGTCAAATACTGTTAACATGGGAAATCATTCTTTCTTAAGAAAGATCTCATTCTGAAAATGCTATTATAAAAGGAAGTTTCATAATAATCAGAACTAGATTGGTCAGTAAACTCTTGGCTAAAAAATCTGTAAGAGGATGATCCCAGAGGGAGAATTCTAAATTCATGTGAGTGGTTATAAGAGAAATTGGAATAGTCAATTGTGTGACTTGAATGAAAATTTTGCACATTGACATAATTGCAGCAGCATTATTCCCATCATTTGTGTTTGTTCAATTCACAATTAATAGTACAATTTAAATTTAGAAGAATTAATGTTAGTAGAAAGTATAAATAAAATTGGAATAAACATTTACTATTTTAAGGATTAACCATTAATATTCAAGGATTATTAACTTGCTGTCTGTTACATGTGAATAATACATATTTCAGGTTAAGCTCAAAATATGAAACTTAATTGTGTTTTCATTGTTTTCTGTCTCAATGCTTTCAGTATATTTTGCACTTTTACTATTGCTCTTCAGAATATGCAAGCAAATACACTTTGGATTCTTACCAGAAAAAACAAATAAAATAAACCACTGATCATTCAGTAAAATTTATTGTGCACTTTTCTATGTGCCAGGCATTGTGCTGTGCGTTGATCCCTTCCTTCAAGGATCCACAATCTACTGGGGAGACAGCATTCAAACAACAATATAAAAAACAAGCTATATACAGAATAAATTAGAAATAATTAATAAAGAGAAGGTATTAGAATCAAGAGGGATCAGGAAAAGCTTTCTGTGGAAGGTAGAATTTGGAAAGTTGGGGAAGCCAGGAGAGAGATGAAAAAGAGCACTCACTGAGGGACAGCCAGTGAAAATGCCCAGAATTACCATATGGCGTGTCTTGTGTGAGAGTACCAAGGAGACCAATGTCACTGCATCTCAAAGTATGTAGCAGGGTGGAGTGGCTTAAGGTAAGAGGTAACTGGGAAGGAAAAAGCAGGTTAAGACTTTGAAACAGAAGGTTTAATATTTGATCCTGGAAACGGTAGGGAGCCACTGGAGTCTATTGAATCAAAGGAGGGGGTAACACAGACATGAATTATAGGAAAATTAATTTGATAACTGGGAGAGGGATGGACTGGAATGAGGAAAGGCTTATGGTGGGGAGACCAAGAGCAGCTATTTCAGCGTAAGCATAAAGTGATGAGAACATGAACCAAGGTGATAGCATTGTCACATGAAAGAAGGAGGGCATATTCAAGAGATTAAGAATAATCAAAAATTGGCCACAGGACAGAGAGCTAAAAAATAAAGTAATTGTCAAGTCTGTGTTCGTGTTCAAGTGTGCTTTAGTTAAAATGGAAAAGGAGAAAAGGGTTTAAAAACTGAAAAACAAGGCACAAGAGTGAGGGGAAAGGAAAGAAGGAATAAATTGAAGAGTAAGGACTTTGAGTGGAGAAGTTACAGGTTCTTCAACTTTCCACTTGCTTTTATTTCATGTGTCATCTGATTTCTTTTAGGTTCTAGATAGATAGAGATAAACTTATTTCCATATTTCATGTAATCTATAATCAAAATGTCTATGGATTGCTTTAAAAATTGGTAAAATTAATTATCAGGATAATCACCTGATAAAAATACATATAGTCAACAATACTTCATAATATGATAAAAAAAAATACTAACATTCTTTTTTTCTTCATTTGAACTTCATTTACTTAAAAACAATAACTCAAAAACCTCCTAAACATTTTATTGACATTTTTGGTTTTTATATCCATCCCCCATGCCCATTGAAGCCTCTCTTCTGACAAAGGACAGTAAAAATCAATATGCCTGGTGACCATGGCTGTTAGTGGATAGGAACTTCTGCATCTGTAGCTCTCCAACTCTCCATCACAAAGAGGGAGATGTGTCTCATCTTCTGTTTTACAGGAGCAGATTTGGGCCAGAATGGTTATTCAGAATTCAGTTGTTTTAAGAGTTTGCTTTTGTATTGTAACATGTGGTGGCCCTGGGCCTGCTTCACTAACCACATTAATTCATGTAAGTCCTCCCATGTTGATTTGAATTTCTTACACTGGTGCCTTTTCATCTGGGCTTTTTCTCTAGCTTGGAATGGCTCCCCTCCATTTCACTTATTGACCTCTGTGGCTTCCTTAAAGTCCCATCTAAAATCCTCTCTTTTATTAGAAGCTTTACCCAACCTTTCATAATTCTAGTACCTTTCCTCTGCTAATTATTTCCTATTTATTCTCTTTGTAGCTTGCTTTGTGTATATTTGCTTTTAAGTTATCTCTCTCATTAGATGATACAATCTTCCAAGTAGGGGATTGTCTTTTGTCCCCCTTGGTATCCTTAGCATAGAACCTGGCAAAGATTAAGTACTTAATTCATCTATATTAATTATGCAATAATATTTATTCCATTACTTTCATATGCTACATTAAAAAAAATTCTCCAGTCAATGGGCATCTCCTTTATTTCCAGTTTTTGCTATCAAGAAAAATAATGCAGTGAATATTTTGATGTATACATGGACACTCTCTGACTCTGACCTCTGGCCTTTGTGGTGACCAGCAGGACTGCTAGGTCAAGTTTAATGACTTTTCCTGTGGTGTTTTAAATTATTTTTCAGCACAGCTGGACCAATTCTTAGTTTGACTGATAGTGTGTTGATGACCTTGTTTTCCCACAGTGCCTCCAACTTTGACAATGTCCACTTCTTATCATTTTTGTTAATTTGATATGTGGTAATACTTAGGACTTTTGATTTGCATTTCTCTTTTCTGTGATTTGGAGCATTTTTTAATATGGTTAATAGTGTATATTTCTTCTCTGAAAATTGCACATGTACTTACCTTTCAGGGAATGACTCTTGTATTTGTTATGTCAGTTCCCCATATATTTTGGATATCAGATTTTTATTTGATTTGTTTTGATTTGAGCTTTTTTCAAGTTTTGATTTCATTTATTTGAGGTAATTTTTTTTAACCAAGTGGACACTATCCTTTATTCTGGTTTCATTGAATTTGTTTACAAAATAGCTTATTTATTTAGGGTGATTAAAAAAAATTATCTTTTATGATCACTTCTAACCTGTACTTTGTTAATTTTTGTCATTATAGTTGTAAAAATTGCTTCTATCGGATCTCTTAATTTTTTTTTTAATTTTTAAATTCTATCATTTTCTGGGAAGGCCTCTTAAAGGTTATCTAGTCTAGCTCCATCATTTTACAGATAAGTAAACTGAGTTCCAGAAGGACCCAAGATCATATAGTAGCAGATCCAGAATTTGCTAGTCATCCAATCCAGCTCCCGCTGATGCAAGACAGTGCTGTCATTTCCTCAGTAAGAAGTCATATGGCTTCTGCTTGGAAGAGAATCTCACCAGTGTGCAAGTTCTAGACCTCCTGACCTTCAGAAAGGCAACAAGTAAAATATTGTTTAGTTAGTTGATCTTCCCTAATCAGACCTAGTTTGACATGTATTAGATATGAAGGGGGAAAATCTGTTGGGTTGAGATAATACTAGCTTTGAAGTAAACATAGCCATTTGGAATGTGGGCCAATAAATCAGTTCAGTGTATATTTATTAAGCATTTAATGAACCCAGAGCAATAATAAAAGTTGGGGATACAAAGGCAGGCAAGAAATAGCTCCTTTTCTCAAGGAACTTACATTCTAATGGGGGAGACAACGTGTGAAGAATTTAGTGGCTATAAGGTACATAGAGAATAGATAGAAGGCTGTTTGCTCAGCATAGTCATTAGCAGCTGAGGTAGAAGGAGGAAAAGGGATAGTGGGGTTAGACTGAGTCTTGGGAGAAATCAGGGAAACAGTGAGAACAGAGTACTGTGGTTTGAGTCTCTCTGACTCTGAAATGGGTCATCTTCTTTAGAGTAGGAGACTTAAAGGAATAATTTAAACTCCTTTAGACTAACTTGCTATCAAAACTTTGAGTGAGCCTCTACTCTCGAGTCAATTTTGTTATAAATATGCATATTAAAGCAGCCATAAGAACTTTTGATTAGGGACTTCCGGCCAAGATGGCGGCGTGGAGGCAGACAGCTGCTTGAGCTCCTCGTTTTCTCTCAGAACTTACTTCATGACAAGCCTCTGACTTAATGCTTGACCCAGAAAGAAATCCACAAATTATCACCAAGAGAAGACATCCTTGAAAGTCGCCAGAAAAGGTCTGTGTTTGTTCGGGGGAGGGTCAATCAGACTGGGCGCAGACTGAGGGCAGACAGCCAGAGCAAGACAGGCAGCTCACACAGCTCAGACCGGAGGGGGAGGGGTGTGATCTCTGTCGTTTTTGTGAAAGGGCTTTTGCCCCAGTGTGGATGCTCCGTCTTGGCAGCAAGCCAGGAGCGGTGGAGAGGGTGTAAACACTGGAGGTGAAGATTAAAACCCCAGAAAGCCAACTTCTCTCAGAGCCCAGCCACCCCCAACCCCCACCTGGACTGACTCGGTGCGTTCTCGGAGCCTCAGAGCGCAGATTCAGTACAGTCATTGCTGTTCTGTTAGTGGCTCTCTGCTGCCCTACCCCCAGTCTGTAGAGGAAGCCCATTAATACCATCCAGCCCTATCCCCCGCAAAACAGACCAATTGTTTCTCTTGTCAGTTTGTTTTCTTTGATTCCTACTCTGACAAAATGAACAAAAAATTTAAAAGGGCTCTAACCATTGACAGCTTCTGTGTGGAGAGGGAGCAGACTTCAAATGCTGAAGAGACTAGGAACAGACTGTCCCCAGATGTATCCCCTGGGAGAGATATAAGCTGCTCCTCAATACAAAAGAACCTCATAGAGGAAATCAAAAAGGCTCTCACAAGAGAGCTGGAAGAGAAATGGGAAAAGGAAAGGGAAGCTTGGCAAGAGAGCCTGGAGAAGTCATCCCATGCATTCAAAGACAGAATGGATAAAGAAATCAAATCATTGAGAAACAAGATTAGTGAGCTGGAAAAGGTAAACAACTCCAAGGAAAACAGGATTAGAGAGCTGGAAAAAGAAATCAGCTCTCTAAAAAATACAATGGAAAAAAATTCCATAGAAGATAAAAACTCAATTGGACAATTACAAAGAGATATAAAAAAAGTGAGTGAAGAAAATACATCATTGAAAATTAGACTGGAACAAGTAGAAATGAATGACTCAAGGAGAAACCAAGAGGGAGTCAAGCAAAACCAGAGAAATGAGACAATTGAAAAGACTGTCAAGTACCTTACCAGAAAGACAACAGACCTGGAAAACAGATCCAGGAGAGACAATTTGAGAATAATCGGACTCCCTGAAAAATGGGAGGAAAAAAAGAGCTTGGACACCATTTTCGAGGAAATTATCAAAGAGAACTGCCCAGACGTTTTGGAAACAGAGGGTAAAATAGACATTGAGAAAATTCATCGATCACCTACTGAAAGGGACCCTAAAATCAAAACGCCAAGAAATATAGTGGCCAAGTTCAAGAACCATCAGACAAAGGAAAAGATATTGGAAGCTGCTAGAAAAAAACAATTCAGATATGGAGGATCCACAATAAGGATAACACAGGATCTAGCAGCGTCCACATTAAAAGAACGCAGGGCCTGGAACATGATATTCCGAAAGGCTAAGGAACTTGGTATGCAGCCAAGAGTGACTTACCCAGCAAGAATGAGCATCATTTTCCAGGGAAGAAGATGGACATTTAACGAAATAAATGAATTCCATCTATTTTTGATGAAAAAACCAGACCTACATAAAAGGTTTGATCTTCAAATACAGAACTCAAGAGACTTCTAAAAAAGGTAAAAAGAAATCTTGAGAACTATACTTCTGTCAAAAAAATATGTAAAGAACATATGTACAATTTGTCTTAGAAACTAGAGGTGGAAAGGAGATTATATCATAAAAAAGTATAAAGTGGTGGTACTACATCTCATGAAGAGGCAAAGGTAACCTATTATATCTGAGAGAAAGAAAGGAGGGAGATGAACATAGCGTGTATCAATAGACATATTCGATTTATGGTGAAACTTCTTCCACTTCATTGAAAAGTGAAAGGGAAGGAGTAAGCTAAGGGGAAGGGAATACAGTAATTTCGAGGAAAAGGGATAAAATAAGGGGAGGATCTTTAAGGTGGGGGAGGGATCCTAAAAAGGGAGGGCTGTGAAAAGCAAGTGGTGTTTACCAGTTTAATACTGGATAGGAGGGTAAAAGGGAAGGAAAGGGGAAAAGCATAAGCAGGGGTTAATAGGATGGCAAGCAATATAGAATTAGTCCTTCTAACCATAAATGTGAATGGGGCAAACTGCCTCATAAAGAGGAAGCAGTTAGCAGACTGGATTAAAAGTCAGAATCCTACTATATGTTGTTTACAGGAAACACACCTGAAACAGGATGAGACATTCAAACTAAAAGTAAAAGGGTGGAGCAGAATCTATTATGCTTCAGGCAAAACCAAAAAAGCAGGAGTAGCCATCCTCATCTCAGATCAAGCAAAAACAAAAATTGATCTAATTAAAAGAGATAAGGAAGGGCATTATATCCTGCTAAAGGGAAGCATCAATAGTGAAGCCGTATCAATATTAAACATGTATGCACCAAGTGGTGCAGCATCTAAATTCTTAAAAGAGAAATTAAGAGAGCTGCAAGAGGAAATAGATAGCAAAACTATAATAGCGGGAGATCTCAACCTTGCACTATCAGAATTAGATAAATCAAACCACAAAATAAATAAGAAAGAAGTCAAAGAGGTAAATAGAATACTAGAAAAGTTTGATATGATAGATCTTTGGCGAAAGCTAAATGGAGACAGAAAGGAATATACTTTCTTCTCAGCAGTTCATGGAACCTATACAAAAATTGATCATATACTAGGGCATAAAAACCTCAAAATCAAATGCAGTAAGGCAGAAATAGTAAATGCATCCTTTTCAGACCATAATGCAATCAAAATAACATTTAATAAAAAGCCAGGGGAAAATAGACCAAAAAATAATTGGAAACTAAATAATCTTATACTAAAGAATGATTGGGTAAAACAGCAAATCATAGACATAATTAATAACTTCACCCAAGAAAATGACAATAATGAGACATCATACCAAAATGTGTGGGATACAGCCAAAGCAGTAATTAGGGGAAATTTTATATCTCTACAGGCCTACTTGCATAAAATAGAGAAAGAGAGGGCCAACGAATTGGGTTTACAACTAAAATTGCTAGAAAAGGAACAAATTAAAAACCCCCAGACAAACACAAAACTTGAAATTCAAAAAATAAAAGGTGAGATTAATAAAATTGAAAGTAAAAAAACTATTGAATTAATTAATAAAACTAAGAGTTGATTTTATGAAAAAACCAACAAAATAGACAAACCCTTAGTAAACCTGATTAAAAAAAGGAAAGAGAAAAAGCAAATTGATAGTCTTGAAAATGAAAAGGGTGAACTCACCACTAATGAAGAGGAAATTAGAACAATAGTTAGGAGCTACTTTGCTCAACTTTATGCCGATAAATTTGATAACTTAAATGAAATGGAAGAATACCTTCAAAAATATAGCTTGCCCAGATTAACAGAGGAAGAAGTAAGTAGTCTAAATAGTCCCATCTCAGAAAAAGAAATAGACCAAGCTATTAACCAACTTCCTAAGAAAAAGTCCTCAGGACCAGATGGATTTACAGGTGAATTCTACCAAACATTTAAAGAACAACTAACTCCAATGCTATGTAAACTATTTGAAAAAATAGGGATTGAAGGAGTCCTACCAAATTCCTTCTATGACACAGACATGGTACTGATACTTAAACCAGGTAGATCGAAAACTGAGAAAGAAAACTATAGACCAATTTCCTTAATGAATATTGATGCTAAAATCTTAAATAAGATATTAGCAAATAGACTTCAGAAAATCATCCCCAGAATAATACACTATGACCAAGTGGGATTTATACCAGGAATGCAGGGCTGGTTTAATATTAGGAAAACTATTAGTATAATTGACCATATTAATAATCAAATTAATAAAAATCATATGATCATCTCAATAGATGCAGAAAAGGCATTTGATAAAATCCAACATCCATTCCTACTAAAAACGCTTGAGAGTATAGGAATAAATGGACTATTCCTTAAAATAATAAGGAGCATATATTTAAAACCTTCAGTAAACATCATATGTAATGGTGATAAACTAGAACCTTTCCCTGTTAGATCAGGAGTGAAACAAGGTTGCCCACTATCACCATTACTATTCAATATAGTACTAGAAACTCTAGCCTTGGCAATAAGAGCCGAGAAAGAGATCCAAGGAATTAGAGTAGGAAATGAAGAAATCAAATTGTCACTTTTCGCAGATGACATGATGGTATACTTAGAGAACCCCAAAGACTCTGCTAAAAAGCTATTAGAAATAATTCAGAATTTTAGCAAAGTCGCAGGATACAAAATAAATCCACATAAATCCTCAGGATTTTTATACATTACCAACACAATCCAACAGCAAGAGATACAAAGAGAAATTCCATTCAAAATAACAGTCGATAGTATCAAATATTTGGGAATATATCTACCAAAGGAAAGTCAGGAATTATATGAGCAAAATTACAAAACACTTGCCACAAAAATAAAGTCAGATTTAAATCATTGGAAAGACATTCAATGTTCTTGGATAGGCCGAGCGAATATAATAAAGATGACAATACTCCCCAAACTAATCTATTTATTTAGTGCTATACCAATCAGACTCCCAAGAAACTATTTTAATGACCTAGAAAAAATAACAACAAAATTCATATGGAAGAATAAAAGGTCGAGAATTGCAAGGGAACTAATGAAAAAAAAGTCAGAGGAAGGTGGTCTAAGTGTACCTGATTTAAAGCTATATTATAAAGCAACAGTCACCAAAACCATTTGGTATTGGCTAAGAAATAGACTAGTTGATCAGTGGCATAGGTTAGGTTCACAGGACAAGATAGTGAATAAAAATAGCAATCTAATCTTTGACAAACCCAAAGATCCCAAATTTTGGGATAAGAATTCATTATTTGACAAAAACTGCTGGGAAAACTGGAAATTAGTATGGCAGAAACTAGGCATGGACCCACATTTAACACCACATACTAAGATTAGATCAAAATGGGTCCAAGATTTAGGCATAAAGAACGAAATCATAAATAAATTGGAGGAACATGGGATGGTTTACCTCTCAGACTTGTGGAGGAGGAAGGAGTTTGTGTCCAAGGGAGAACTAGAGACCATTATTGATCACAAAATAGAACATTTTGATTACACCAAATTAAAAAGTTTCTGCACAAACAAAACTAATGCAAACAAGATTAGAAGGGAAGTAACAAATTGGGAAAAAATTTTTACAGTTAAAGGTTCTGATAAAGGCCTCATCTCCAAAATATACAGAGAATTGACTTTAATCTATAAGAAATCAAGCCATTCTCCAATTGATAAATGGTCAAAGGATATGAACAGACAATTTTCAGATGATGAAATTAAAACTATTTCCACTCATATGAAAGAGTGTTCCAAATCACTATTGATCAGAGAAATGCAAATTAAGACAACTCTGAGGTATCATTACACACCTGTCAGATTGGCTAAGATGACAGGAACAAATAACTATGAATGTTGGAGGGGCTGTGGGAAAACTGGGACACTGATGCATTGTTGGTGGAGTTGTGAAAGAATCCAACCATTCTGGAGAGCAATCTGGAATTATGCCCAAAAAGTTATCAAAATGTGCATACCCTTTGACCCAGCCATACTACTACTGGGCTTATACCCCAAGGAACTACTAGAGAAGGGAAAGGGTCCTGTATGTGCCAAAATGTTTGTGGCAGCCCTTTTCATAGTGGCTAGAAGCTGGAAGATGAATGGATGTCCATCAATTGGAGAATGGTTGGGTAAACTATGGTATATGAATGTTATGGAATATTATTGTTCTATAAGAAATGACCAACAGGAGAAATATAGCGAGGCTTGGAGAGACTTACATCAACTGATGCTGAGTGAAACGAGCAGAACCAGAAGATCATTATACACTTCAACAATGATACTGTACGAGGATGTATGCTGATGGAAGTGGATTTCTTCAACATAGAGAAGAGCTAATCCAATTCCAATTGATTAATGATGGACAGAACCAGCTACATCCAGAAAAGGAACACTGGGAAATGAATGTAAACTGTTATTTTTACCTTCTGAATCCAATTCTTCCTGTGCAACAAAAAAATTCGGTTCTACACACATATATTGTATCTAAATTATACTGTAATATATTTAACATATATAAGACTGCTTGCCATCTGGGGGAGGGGTTTGGGGGAGGAAGGGAAAAAATCTGAATAGAAGTAAGTGCAAGGGATAATGTTGTAAAAAATTACCCATGCATATGTACTGTCAAAAAATGTTATAATTATAAAATAAAAGAAAAAAAAAAAAAAAAGAACTTTTGATTATACATGGTCATATTTATACCCATCTAGGTAGCATAGTGGATAGAGCACCAGATATGCGGTAAGGAAACCCTGCTTTTAAATCTAGCTTCTGACACTTATTAGCTACGTGACCATGGGCAAGTCATTTAACCTTGTTTGCCTCAGTTTCCTTAGCTGTAAAATGGGGATAATAATAGTACGTATCTACAGAACTGTTGTGAGGGACCATAATTTAAAGTACTTAACACCATGCCTGGCACATAGTGAGTGCCTGTATAAATGTTAGCTCTTATTATATTATCAACATTATTATTTGTGATCATGGTGATGAGGATGATGGTAATCACATTAGGTTTAACTCCAAGCTCTGATCTAGCCAGCATTTAACCCCATGGCCGGCACATCTTAGGCACAGTAAGTGCTTGCTGAGACTTGACGCGATTGAGACAGTCATGTGTTGTAAAGACAGTATGTGTAAGAGAGTTTCTTTTACAAAACTGGACAGTGTCATGCATTTCAACAAGCGAGCTTTGCATGAGAAGGCAGCATTGTCTGGCTCCTAAAGGCAAGATTTAATTGTATCAGCAAATCAATTAGTCTTTGGGGACTTTAAGCAGTCAAATCTGATGCATGGATGAAGTATTAGAAAGCCCATGCCTACAAAACCATTAGTTCTTAGTGTCTACACAGCATTTTTGCATGCGTATATGTGTGCATGTAAATACTGATGCTCATAAAGTTTCCATTAATGTCTCTTTCCTGTGAAGATATATAAAATATAGTTTGGTTATTTCAAAAATTATAAAAGGAAAGTTCCCCATCCTTTTTTTTTTTTTTTTTTTTGGATAATCTTGTTAATTCTACATGGTTCCTATTCTATCGTAGAATCATAGACTTAGTTTATTTATTTGACATTTTCTCCTTTGGGAATCACTTATTGAATTATCTTATTTGTGGGGAAGCAGTGAATTTGCCTTGACTATCTTATTTCTGTCGTGTTGTTTTAAGGCTCTTTCCATTTTCTCCACAATGGTGCCCTCTGAAACATTTTGGAACAAAGAGTGCCCTTCTCTTCCAGATATACATCAGGGGATGTGCGGTTGTGGGACACCCGCACCTGGGACTACACAGCCCCCATCCTGGAACCAATGCATGGCGCTGCTGAGCCTGGATCTCAGCCACATGTCTCCTTTGTGAGGATAAACAACTCTCTGGCTGTAGCAGCTTATGAGGATGGTAAGTAACCACAACCCTCCTCCCTATTAAGAAGGAAAAAAAAAAAAAAAGCTTTACAAAAATTAAGCAGCTGTGGCTAGCTCTCCCCGTTCCCGTAATCTTCTACATATACACACTTGCATACACCCATGTTCACACACATACACATACATTTACCGTCATGTGGAAAAGTTGGCCAGTAATCCTAAATGCATTAGCAGGCATTGGAACGTAGCACCCATCTAAACTGGTGTTTAATTCCTCCTGGAACTGTTGCATTGAATTCAAGTGCCAGGCAGAAGTCTAGCCAATCCATCTTAAGCAAATAACTTGTTTGCTGTAAAATATTAAATATGCTTTGGCCTGCTTTACCCCAGGGAATCCATCAGTCAACAGAAGTGGTGACGGGTGATAGACGCAAACTTTTTGTGATTCTGGGTATTGAAGGTCTACAAAGAGGTCCTTTCTTCCGCTGAGCCCTTGTGATGACATGAAATCTCATTTTCAGCCTTTCCAGGTTCTGGTCTCCATTACACTCAGTGGTTCTGTATAAGTCTTGCCTCACTCACCTCACGGGGGACCATATAATATTTCACCATGTTGCTATTCAAGCTAGAGCACCGCTGCTGATTTCCAGGCAGTGCAGAGTACAATACTATTAGCTGGCTCAAGGGATAAAACTGAAGACAAGCAACTAATGGGGAGCCTTGGACACACATGTTAGTTAAAAATAAAAATAAAAACCAGAGCTGAAATGATAAAAGAGATTTCCATCTCAAGGTTTTATCAGCATGAACTTTGTTCTCGTGGTTTGATGTTGGTACAAACCATTGATGGGCTGACTTTTTTTTTTTAAGCTTTCTATAAGTAGGCCAGCTAAACCGCTTCTGCTGCTATCATTATTATTAATATTTTATAAATGCTTATTGAGACACTGCATAGATGCTGTAGCTTTAATGGCAGCTTGTGCTCATAGGCTATTTTCAAATGGTTTTTTTCACATAATTTTATGCAAATGTTGCAGTGTTGGAAGTTTACTTTGATGATTTCGAAGCAATTCATGATGGCTTTTGTGTCTAGTAGTGTCCATAGTAACACCTGATTGATTTATTTAAATAGTTCTCTCTGGTGATGCACAAGTTAGTGAAGTCTTCATTTGATATCTGTAGTTGAATTGGCTTCCTCAGTGTTTGATTGCTCTTGCCACTGAAAGCGTGGATATATTGCAAAATTATGAAGAACGTGTTTTGAAAGCTTCTGAAAAACTTTCCAGATTCAGATCTTCTTTTTTATTGAAAACTATCGGGTTTTTCGCTTCTCTTTCTCTGCCCTTGCTCTTCACCTCTGAACCAGACTTGGAAGTCTGCTAAGCTAAACAGCAGCTGCTTCCAACTCTTCCTTAACACTCACGGGGAGTCATCCATCTCAGCTCACACTAACACGTTAATATGATGTTAATGTGATTAATATATTAACAGAAGAGCTACTCCTGGACGAAGACAATTTGGAGTAAGCACTTTTGCCTCGGTCTAGGATCACTGAAAGAAAATTCTTAAAAGAGGTAAAATGTGGCAGAGAGGGAGATGACTTCGGAGGAGATGCTCGTGAGAGTTTGTCTCTGTGCCCTACAGAAAAGAAGAGTACCATAATGAAATGGACTCTTGAGCCTCAGCTAGCTGCTTGTGCCACAGGGAGCCTTGCAACCATTGAGGCCCTGTTGAGTATGAGCCCCAGAGGAATCAGATTGAAAAGAGGAAGGGAGATGGGAATTGTCCTGGGGAGAAAGTGAGTCCTCCTTCCCCTGCACTCTCCTTGCCCGGTAGGAACACTGTGCACACACCTGGGGCGCCGGGAGTTGGCAGGGCGATCCACAGTTGTGATTTTTGAATTCCAACCCACTGGCCTCATCTTTCTTCGGCCTTGTTTCCGATTGTCAGCACTGGCCATTCTCCAGTTTGATTTTACCACTAATTGTGTTGCACGTTACCGTACTGAAATGAATCAAATCAAAATGCTTTTCCTGGAGCATTAGATAAAGCAGGCGAAGGTTCTGAGTAATGAGCAGATGCTGCTAATGCAGGGACAGCAGAGACCTTGCCAGGACTCCATCTGCTCCACGCTTGTCTGACTTTGGCCTGGAGCCACCACTTGAAACCCCCTCCCTGTTCAAAGAGTTTGTCTAGAAAACTCATTCTTTGGTGGTGAGATTGCACACACCTTAGGTGAAAACACTTTTAAATGGAAGTGGAGGAGGGAAGAATCCATCCCTATTCACATTTGTATATTGATAGGGCAGGAAATAGATCTGCTGCTATCGAGCAAATCAAAGTGACTTAGCACGTTCACAGCTCTGCGGGCATTGTCTACTCCCTCAATCTCTGGTTCTCTCGCAACTTTTTTCAGTCTCTCTGTCTGTCTCTCCCTGCCTATTTCTTTCTTTGTCTCTGATCTCTCTGTCTCTGTCTCTCCCTCATACACACATCCCTATGCGTGCACATAGATAGAACATCTCCTTGTAATCTTGTCCCTTTATAGATAGGCTTTTACAGGCCCGTGGCATGTCTCTAGTTGGACAGGGACTATTTTTGCTTGACTTGCTAGCTTTAGTTTATAAGACATAAAAATCCTTTGGAAGAGCAGCAGTTGAAAATGGCAACTTTTTCTCCAGAATGGAATTGCCAGTGCTTCAGGAAAACATTTTAGATATGATGGGACCTACCCAAATTGCCTTTGTCTCAGTATTTTAGGAGGAGTCCATTGAGATTTAAATTTATCTACTTCCTAAGCATAACAGACTCAGACTCTGAGAGCTACCAGAGATATTAAGGAGTCCCTTAGACCAAGATCTTTGTTTTTCGGATGAAGCTACTGAGGCATTGTTTAACTGACCCGCCCAACCCAGGGCCTACCCAAGGTTGCACAGCAAGTCAGTCATGGCTGTGTGCCATGTTATCTCGTCTGCTGGAACAGAACCTGCATTGGAAGTGGCAGAGGCAGCTGCTGGCAGAAACCATCTCCCACATTTTTTAAGGAGAAAATGTTCAGAATAGAGCCTTTTACTTATGCTCCAATGTACTGTTACTTACATGTAAATCTTTTGGCTAGCGGAAGGGTCTAAGTTTCTTTTTTTTCTTCCTAAGTTTTATTGCTAAATTTTTGAAGTAATCTTATAGAAACAGAAGATATTGATTCATTTGAAATGCCTTGGTGATGATTCCTTGGCTTTATTGTAGTAATTTTGCTAAAACTTTTTTTTTTTGGATAATGTTTGAAATTAGGGTATTTTGTCATATTATGGAAGGAATGGCACAAATTGACTTTCTGGAATTTAGAAGAATGAATTATCAGAGTTTATATTTATTTATTTTAAAGTTTAGTAGCTTATTTTTTCCCCAAATCACATGTAAAAACAATTTTAAATATTCGTTTTTAAAACTGAGTTCCAAATTCTTTGTCCTTCTCCCCCCTCACATTGAGAAGGAAAAAAATTTGATGTAAGTTATATATGTGTATAGTCATACAAAATGTATTTCCATAGTAATCATATTATAAAGAAAACAGACCAATATTTAAAAACCCAATAAATCTAAAGTTAAAAAAAAAAAGTCTGCTTCACTTTGTCTTCACATTGGAGCAATTATTTTTCTGGGATTGGATAGCATTTTTCATCATAATTCTTTCAGAGTTGTCATTGCATTGCTGAGAACAGTTGATTCATTCATAGTTGATCATGTTACAACATTGTTGATACTATGTACAATTTTTTTCTTGCTTCTACTCATTTATTTCATTCTTCATCAGTTCACATAAATCTTTCCAAGTTTTTCTAAGAGCATCTAGCTCATCATTTCTTATAACACAATAGTATTCCATCACACTTTTATACCACCCTTTATTCAGCCACTCTGTAATTGACGGCATTCCCTCAATCTCCAGTTCTTTCCGCCAGAAGAGAGCCGCTATACATATTTTTGTACATATAGATCCTTTTCCATTTTGCTTTTTATCTCTTTTGGGGAAAAGATCTAGAAGTGGTATTTGCTGGGTCAAAGAGTATGTACGATTTTACGAGCTTTTGAGCATAGTTCCCAATTGTTCTACATCATCATTGAATTAGTTCACAATTCTATCACCAATATATTAGTATCTCAGTTCCCCCGCTTCCAACATTTGTCATTTCTCTTTTCTATTCTATCAGCCAATAAATAGGTCTGGGGTAGCACTTCAGATTGTTTTAATTTGCATTTCTCCAACCAGTAGTGATTTTAGAGCATTTTCCCATATGACTATAGACAGCTTTGAGAATTTCCTCTTAAAAGTGGCTGTACTGTTCATATTTTATCATTGGGGAATGGTTCTTTATCCACAAATTTATCTCATTTTTCTATGTATGTGAGAGATGAGGACTTTATCAGAGAAACCTGCTTAAGATATTTTTTTTCACTCTCTCCTTTTACCCTGTCCCTCCTCAAAAATGTTTTGCTTCTGACAACTGCCTTCCTCAGTCTACTCTCCTTTTTATGAGGACTCACTCCTCCCCTCTCCTTCTCTTATCCCCTTTCCCTTCTACTTTTCTTTAGGGTATGATAAATTTCTAAACCCAACTGGCTCCCTTTTGGAGCCAATTTCGATGAGAGTAAGATCAAGCATCTCCTTTGCCACTTACCCCATCTTCTCCTCCACTGTAAAAATACTTTTGTGTCTCTCTCTTTCTTTTTCTCTCAGTGCATTTCTCTTTCTCACCTATTAATTTTATTTTTTAAGGTATCATCTCATCATATTCAGTTCTCACCTTTGTCTTCCATCTACATATACCCTTTCTACTTGCCCTAATAATGAGAAAGTTCTTATGAGTTTTCTTGTCACCAAAGTAACGTTCTGACTTTCTAAAGTCAGAATTTATTTCTGTTGTTTGCTCAGTTTTCCTGCCTATTTCTTAACTTATAACTCTGTTATAGTGGGACTTTGGTTCCAAGGTGGAGAGTAGAGGGTCCCAAGACTTAGGGATTTTGTGCAGCTATGTTTTCTGCAGATACTTCTAGGGAACTCTTAAGTTTTCAGTTCTTTCAAGGTAGTATGATCTAAGGAGAGGTGTATTTACTATTCTTCTTGGCCTGCACTGACAGACCTTTCCTGTTCGACTTCCAGATTGTCCTTTTGTGGGTTCTACCTCTACAGAACTTGTTTTAGGACATTTAAATGTCTTTGGAGAAGTTTTGGCGAAACTCAGCTCAGTTGAGTTGCAGCCTTCTCTCCAGTATCTTGGCTCCTCCCTCTGGAGTCTTTATATTTAGTTGTACATAGCTGAGCATGGACTTTTTCTATTATGAGATATAAATGGAATTTTAAGTGAGCAAAAACGACTTCATTTTCCCAACAGTAGCTTAGCTTTTGGTAATGTCGGCCTTCCCAGTAAGCCCCTGAACCTTAAATAAAGCAGAGATTTGTGTATTTGGGGAATTGATATGTTTTACTGAAAAAATATCTCTGTAAGTTGAGGTTGTACAGTTGATGTTTCACTTGGAAAATGATTCTTTTGGCCTCCTGAGAGCAAAGCGGGGTGAAGCAGGCCGAGTCATGTAGGGAAGAAAATCTGTTCTCTCTATTTCCTTTCTCCTTAATTTTGTGCATGGATTCATTAATGACTTATTATCTGAGAAGAGTTAGGTAGTCATACAGGTAAGTATCTTTGTAGCCCCCAGCTAATGAAGGCTTCTAAGTCGGTTTAAGAATCTGTAAAAGCATAATAATTGTGATAATATGTATAGAAGAATTGCACATGTTTAACATATATTGAATTATTTCCATCTAGGGGAAGAAGTGGAGGGAAGGGAGGGAAATATTTGGAACATCAGGATATACAAAAGTGAAATTGAAAATTATGTATATGTTTTGAAAAATTTTAAAAATTAATAAAACAAAGTTTTTCAGAGAAGCAACCCCCAGAAGCCTGGGACATGTGTGCTAGCAGTCTACCTTTGTGCTATCAAGAAGGCCTCACCCAGGCTTTCATCCTGGTCTCTGGAACCTGGGGCAGCACAACGCCCAATGACGTCAGCAAGAGGATGGTTCAAAAGCTTATTTTTTCATTCCTGGTAGAGCTTTGTGAGAAGTTCTTCTCTGTAGATTACAAAGGCCTTAATTCTGACTGAGATGAAGCAATGATCTAGCTAACTCAAATAGAGAGCGTTCTTCAAATTTTTCTGCTGCTAAGGAGCTTATTACTCTGGAGATACACCCATAACTATGTAAAATTCTGTGCACAATAAGGTGGGGCACTAAATAGTGGTAGGAAGAGGGACTCTGGAAAGGTCTCTGGAAAGAGGCGACAATTGAGCTAGATTTAAGGAGACCTTAGAAATTCTGGAGGTTCCAAGAGGTAGAAGTGAGAAGGAAAGTGGCCAGATGGCCTGTGCTGATCAAGGCCCAGGGACTGGAATGCTACGTGGGGAATAGCAAAGAAGTTACCTGTGATTGGAAAGGATGCCCTGGAGTGACAGGGAAGGGGCAGCAAAGGAGAGAGAGCCCCAAAGGCTCCTGAGTCCAAAGAATGGCTGCCTGGGAGCTTGGGAAGATGGAGGAGGAGAGGGAGGACATGGTGAATGTAGGAGGGTGGGGAGGACACTCATGCATCCAGGTTATTCTCTGTACTTGCCTTCATTCTCTCTCCTTGGGAGGCAGGGATTGAAGAGGGGACTTGGCTTTGGGGGAGCTCTGAAGTCATGCAGTCAATCCCCTCATTTTACAGAGTAGGAAACTGAGTCTTCCTAGACTGCCAGAGACAGGATCTGAATTCAGAGCCTGTGATGTCAGGATCAGCTTGCCTCCACCTGGACCAATCCACTTGCCCCATGGAGCTTTACTTTCCTTGTGTTCAAAATGAGTGTCCTCCACTTCTGAGTCACTTTGTGACTCAGTCTTGTCTTCTCTCTATCGCTGTAATTCAGATCCAGCCTCCTTTCTGCTAATGGCCCTGCAGAACCTTCATTGTCTGCCTGCCTCCAGCTTCTCTGTCCATCTCTGGTGCTATTTCCAGAATCTGCTTTGTTTACTGTCACCCCCTCAGATCCCGTGTTACATCCAAATCAGACTAGACAGAGAGCTGGAACCCTCGAGACAGAAGCCCCCGGACACTAGTCTCAGCCCAGAGAGCTCTGCTCCGGTGGCGGTCCCTGAGGATGATGAGGTGAGCAGGAAGGAGCCAAGAAGTTTGTGGCCAGAGGACTGAGCGCTGACCTCCAGGTCAAGAAGCTCTGGCCTTCAGTCTGATCTCAGACACCCTCTAGCTGTGTGACCGTGGCCAGTGTCTTGTGCTCTCTGAGTCTCCATTTTCTCATCCAGCAAAACATGGCGATTACCTTCCAGCATTGTTGTGAGCATCACAAACTTTCGTTTGCAAGGTGCCATGAAAAGGCAGGCAGCCTTTATTGTTCTTTCTACCAGAGAACCAGAGAACAATCTGTCACACATTTTTATTTCTGATGAATTTCCCCCTTCCACTGGTGAGCTTGGGCTGATTTACTGCCTTTAGTCAAGTCTTTGTAAAGAGCCAGTTAATTTTAGTCATTCTGACCACTAATTACTGATTTTAGCCACTTAAGCAGGATAACTCAGATCACGTTCAGTTGCTTATGTGGCTAGTTCTGGGGCTAGGGATTCCTGCCTAGAATCAGTTACCAGGCAAGTAAACTCCCTACCCCGCAGCTGAAAAAAACTACAGTTGGTGAAGCTGCCAAGGCTGAACAGCCCAAATTGATAACTTGTTTTAAATGTATTTGTGGTTCATCGAAAAGATCAAAGGGGAGGGGTAGTGCCAATTGTATTTTTTAAAACCAGTTCAGCAGTTATTTACCTTTCAAGCAATTAACATAATTACCATTATGCTAAGAAGTAATTTTGGAAAGTTCTGCCCTGAATTCTTATGACTCCATCGGGACAGTTTTAGTGGGGACTTATCTATTTGATGGAAGCCTAATTGCAATTTTGGCTTTGTGCACAAAAACAGAGGCAGCTAATTGTTTAGGCAAATAGCAGATTAATTTAAATATGCATCCCTAATAAAACAAAAATGGTATCCATTATGGTCCTCGTTCCCATGACGAGGAATATAAATATTCCATGGAAGTGCCATTAGGCAGAGGTCTTAAGGATTGTCTACATTATTTCACAGTGGTAGCACTTTCCAGATATCAAGTAATCTTTACAAAAGCTAACATAAATCAGTTTAAACTCATTTATATCCCATTTCCACTATGTGCAGTTTCATTACCACACTCTGGCTCACCTCCTTTGGGAGATGGGAGGAGCATGTTGCAGGCTGGCATAGGTGCCCATCCACAGCTGCTTAACAGGGCTTTATGTCTCTTCAAAAACAGTAGCCGTCGTTACTCATTTCATCCTTAATGAGCATTCATAGTCTTCGTTGGACTAAACGCTCCTTTGCTGCTGTAGGAGGAGTCTGTCTGAAAGGAGGGTCCCATGTCCACTGGGTGCTGTCCAGGGTACTGTGTCCGGGCCCTGCCATAAGTCCTAACTTTCACATGTTTGCACCCTCACGCATTTCACTTTTGCTCATCTAGAATACCCCACTTTTACTTTTGTGTGCCATTCTGATAATTAACAAATGAGATATTGTTAGTCATCTTTTTGTTTTCAGTATCATCTCAGAGAATTAATTTTTTCCCCCCGAGCTAAGGAGACGTTGTCGGGAAAAAGCCTTGTCAAAGTCTTGTTTTTACTTTACTGCTTCATAACTCACGTTCTTCATTTGTGTCTAAACAATGCCAAGAAGTCTAGAGAAAGAGCTTTCACCTACCTGTTTGCTGAACCCCTGGAGAGCATTTAGGGAGGATTCACTCTGGATGGCAAAGTGTGAAGGGTTGTGGGAGCCACCTCTTTGCAGCTAGTATCCATACCATGCAATTCCATGTCAAAACCTCAAAGAAGTGAGACAAATGGAGGACTCTGAGTTCACTTGCTATGCATTATACCCAACCTAGAATACTTTGTGACAGATTTTTTAAAAACTGTATTCATTGCAGGCAGCAGCCTGCTACATTTGTATTAGAAGGAAAGGTCTCTTGGTGAACTTTGGAGTCAGATTTTGGGAATGAAGGATGCTCTTTATCCATGTGTGTTCCTTGTTTTCCATTTGTTCCTAGGAGAGAATAAAATAGTAAAGGGATTACTATAGTGAAAGGATTAGGAATCTAAAGCCTTCCCTGCCATCAAGAAACTTCCCGATTGGCTAAGAGTGAGCTTGGGACTGTATTCAGAGATTAATTGGTCCTTTGTTCAGAGGGCTCAGGTGGGTAGGCACCAGATTTGACATGGCCATATTTTCAGATGGGAATAGAAACATTGGCATTCCCATCGCAGAGAAGATTGCAAACCAGCTAGGCTTAGAACATTTCAGTTAAGGTTTAAATTGGAAAACCTTATTTAATACTTAATTTGAGACTAAGTTGATTTCTTTTATATATATATATATACTTCTAATTATTTTATCACACTATTTCTAAAACTGGCATATTCTCTTTCCCCTTATAAATAATCCTTAGAAAATAGACTTTGGGGGTTTGTAGAATCTGAAAGTGAATTTCTAAAAATTCTAAAATTTTTCCTGAAAAAAAATTGAGGTCATTCACCAAGAGTGCCCTTTTCTCCCCTCCATCTCGTCCTCTCCTGCTACCTCTCCCTTCACTTGTCTCACTTAAATGTGGAGCTCTTTTTCTCACCAAAGTAAACCCTTTTTGCATGCACAAGCTATCCCATCCCATCTCATTTTCCTTAGTAGATTGGTCCCTCTATCATCCCCACTCTCACTAGTGTTCAGTCTCTCCTTGCCTGCTGGCTGCTTTCCTGCTGCCTACAACATGCCTCTTTCTCCTCCAGCCTCAAAATATCCTCATCATTTCAATCTTCCCCACTAGCTACAGTCCTGCAGCTTTGATCCCTTTTGTGGCTAACCTCCTTCAGAAAGCTGCCCATGATAGATGTGTCCACTCTCTCTCCTTATCCTCTTCTAGGCCCTTTGCAGTCTGGTTTCCGACCTCATTGTTCATTCCACTGAACCTCCTCTCTCCAAAGTTACCAAGGATCTCTTGATTGTCATCTTCTGGCCTTTTGTCAGTCTTTATCTTTCACCTCCACGGAGCCTCTAAACCACTCTTTTCTTCTTAGGTTTTTGTGGCACGGCTCTTGCTAGTTCTCCAACCTGTCTGACCATTCCTTCTCAGTCTCCTTACTGGATCTTCCTCCAGGGTGCACCAGTGACCACAGGGGCCCTCTAAGGCTCTGCCCTCGGCCCTCTTCTCTCTCTCTAAACTGTTTTGCTTGGTGATTTCAGCAGTTCCCATGGGATCGGTTATCATCTTAGATCTATTTAACTTTTCTTTTCACCTCCACCTGCCTTTTAGATATCTCAAAGAGAACTCATTCTCTTTTTCCCCCAACTCCTTATTTCCAACTTCCCTCCCATCATCCTCCCAGGCTCCAGGGCTGGTAATCTCAGTGTTATTCTTAGCTCCGCACTTGTACTCACCCCACAGATTGTTGGTATTTGTTTCTGTCTTCACCTCTCTTCTATGTGGTCCCTTTTCTCAACTCACACAACCCTCCCCCGACTGGCACCCCAGGACTGGCTCATTGACCCCTTGATTGCCTCCTTGCTTGGAGCTTCTTCCATTCTAATATATTCTACACTCAGTTGAGCAAGGGGTCTTCCTGATGCACTGACCTGAATATGGCTCCCATTACATAATTCAGTATACACCACTGGTTTCCTCATTGCCTCTGAGATCCAATAGAAAATCTCTCTAGCTTTTGAAGTCCTTTACACTCCTTCCTGTTATACTTCCCTCCACAAATTATGATCCAATAACATTAAGCTTCTCACGGGACACCTTCATCTTCAGCCTCTGGACCTTTTCATTGAAATTCTCCCCCTTCTCACCTCCATCTTCCAGCTGCCCTGACTTCTTTAACACTCATCTCAAGCCCCCCCTTCTGCAAAAGGCTTTTCATTGTTTATCCCCACTCCCGCTTATAGAGATGACCTCTTCTTATTCTGACAACTTCATTCAAGTTTAGCCTAGAGTGGATGATGTTAGTGAGCAGCTCTGTGGACCAGGGGAAGGTATTGGGCTTGGAGTCAGAAAACTCCGTTTCTTGAGTTCAAATCTGCTCTCAAACTGGCCTGGGCAGGTCATTTCACCTCATTTGCCTCAGTTTCCTCATCCATGAAATGAGCTGGAGAAGGAAATGCTAGACCGCGCCAGTGTCTTTGCCAAGAAAAAGCCCACTAGGGTCACTGAAAATGACTGATGTTACAAGGTTCCTTGATGCCCCAGAAAACATTTGTCCTGGGATTTCTGAAGCGAGAAGGGATTTTCTAAGTCGTCTAGTCCAAATCCATCATTGGAAGTCTCTGCCCATAGGGATGAAATCATTTGCCCAGGGCTACACAGCTGATCCCTAGCAGAACTTGGCTTTAAACCCAGTCCCTTTAACTTTCAGATCCATCAGACATCTTTCCCCTGCTTGTCTTGCCAATGTGCATATGAAGTTAATTCAGCCAGCATTTATTAGGCTCCTACTATAATCTTGGCTTCGTGCTAGAGATACACTGGAAAAAAAAACCCCAACATAAACCACATCAAAACATTCTTTGTTTTTATGTAGCTGACATTTTACTGTAGTAGAAATAATAAATAGCAAATAATTTGCAGTTTAAATAAATTGAGTAATTTTGCTAATGTGCACCAATCAAATATTTATGGAATTATAATTCTTTGCTAGGATGTGCTTCCAGCTTTGTGTAAATTGTAGACACTGGACTGGAAGTAATTTAGGTCTCTTCCTGTTTAATTACTCGTTGTGGCCAAAATACGATAAATTACCCTAAGGGCAGTGGTGAGTATGAGGTATATTCTCAGCAGTGACATCTAGGTGAGAGAGACCAGTCAACAAACGTTTAGGTGCATTGACCTAGACCTCAAATAACTTATACTTTAGTGCAATAAAGAGCTGAGTTCTGCATCAGAACTTCTGAGGGGGTGGGATAATCCATGAAAAAGGTCTCTGGCATCTGAGATAGAAGAAGCTGGAGGACTGAAGTGAAAGTGGAGTTGAGACAGTCGGAGAGATATGGCAGGACTTCTATCCCTGTTATTTGAGGGGATACTCACATGGATGAAGTCCTTGTCCAGGAAATTTCCTTCCACTGCTTGCTGGGTTGCCTCAAAATGAAGCATTACCTAGACTTGGGTAAGCCACGGTCTTGGACTCAGGTAGAGATGGAGTTTATGTAGTTCCTGTGCAGGTCATAGTTAGTCACTCCTTGGACTCAGGTGCAACAGAATTTCAGTTCTCCTGTGCTGTCTCGACCTGTGGTGCTCATTCCTCATTCACTTTGTTCTTCTGATTAAAAAGAAAAGAAAAGAAAAGAAAAGGCGCGTAGAGCAGAATTAAAGTAGCGTGATTCATTGGCAAATGTAGGTACTTTCTTATGTTCAACGTGTATGAAGACAACACACTGCACTGGAGAGTTAAGGCAATGCCTGACTCAAGAAGAGGGATCTGTTTCATTTCTGATCACATCCTGATTCTGCTGACAGATGGAAATGCTTGTAAACCAACCTAAGAGTTTATTCTTCTATTGTTTCTGGACCATATGGTATTTTATGATAAAGGCCCCTGTCTATAGCTCTTATAGTTGAAAGAAACAGAGTATATATTGAATGGAGAGCTGAGAATGGTCTGTCAAGGGAAGAAAGATATAAAGCCACATGTGTGTTCTAAGGATAAGAAATAGCAGGAAAATGGACATGAATTTATGAATGAATAAGAGACACGAGAAATTAGCAACACTGACTGATTTATTGAGCATTCGTATTATTCTAAAAACCATATAGATCTTACGCAAACAAGCCCCTTGCTCAGATTCACACAATTCTGCGTTGTGTCATTTGTCTTAATGGATTTTGGAGGACAAATTGAACTGGAACTAGAAGTGAGGGTCAGAGTGAGGTCTGAAGAGGGTTCCATTTTTTTACACTTTGGGTTATCTTATCTGGGTTGTGCTTTGGTGTATTAGGATATATTTTTGGCTATGGAATTTTGAATGAGTAGAAAGACATGACTTGGTATATAGAAATCAACAAATTAAGCATATTTACTAATACTCTGCCATTTATAAGCACTGTGCTAGTGCTAAAGAGAAAAAGACATAAAACTACAGAGGTCTTTCCTGGCAGCAGTTTCCAGTCAGTAGAATGTAAGGTTCTTGAGAACAAGGTCCCTCCCCCCCTCCCTTCCTTCCTCCCTTTCTTCCTTCCTTCGTTCCTTTCTTCCTTTCCTTCCTTTCCTTCCTCCCTCTCTCCTTCCCTCCCTCTTTTTCTCCCTCCCTCCCTCCTTCCTTCCTTCTCTCCTTCCTTCCTTCTCTCCCTCCTTCCCTCCCTTTCGTTTGCCAAGAAAAGCTTATCTGTACAGGAGAGGTGACTCAAACATATAGAAAATATTGGGGGAGACAACAGCACTGGGAATTAGGAAAGGCCTTATGGGAATAGCCCTTAAATGCTTATTGAATTGAATTGCAGTCTTAAGGGAGTAGAGTATATAAAAACATACTTTGTGATATGAAGTAACAGGGTTGAGAACAAAGAGGAGATTACTTTGAGCTGAGGGAATCAGAGTAAGCTTCAGAGAGAAAATGGCACAAGGCTGGGATTAGAAAAGGAAACAGACAATAAGTACTTTTAGAAACAAAGGTTGCTTAAAGGAAAAGTGAAATGTTAGAATAAATTATAATGAACCTGAGAAAGGAAAGTAGAATAATTTCAAGAACCAACACAATGGTTCAACAGTGCAATAAAAGGGTCAAAAAGAAAGATAACAGAAAAAAGGGAAGAAATTAGGATAGAAATTATTATTCTTGGGAAAAAATATAAAAAAGGAAATTTGGAACAGTAATGGAGAAACTCTAAACTAGATTCTTTGAAAAAAGACAATGTATGCCTTGGAAAATAAAAATGCAGACAGAAGAAAAAAAAAAGATGGAAAAGTTTATTTTTAAAAAGGATGTAAATAAATTGTGGTAAATGATTATGATGGGATATTATTGTTCTATGGGAAATGATTAGCAGGATGCTCTAAGAAAAACCTGGGAAGTTCTTCATGAACCCAAGCAAAGTGAAATGTATTATGTACAACATAATAGCAATGTTGTGGGATCATCAGTTATGAATGACTGCTATTCTCAGCAATATAGTGATCCATGAGTACTCTGAAAGACTTATGATGAAAAATCCTATCCATACTTGGAGAAAGAACTGATTGTGTCTGACTACAAATTGAAACATGTTCTTTCTTTTTCAAAACTTTATTTTTCTTGAGGATTTTTTTGGTTTGTTTTAGGGAGGGAGATCTATGTTTTCTTTCACATATTTTGCATAACCTCACTTGTGCTTTCTTAATGGGGACTGATGGTAGGGATAAGGGAGACAATCTGGAACTCAAAGTTTTAAAAACAAATGTAAAAATTATTTTAAATGTAACTGGGGAAAAATAAAAATATTAAAAAATTTTAAAGGATTTAAATAATCATTACTGAGGTCAAAGAATATAACAAAGCTCCTTAGGAAAAACACAGTGGTTTGAGTGTGGATATCAGGTACCGTAACTAAAGGTTAATTTCAGTTTTTTTCTAGATTCTTTGGGAAACTTTAGAGTTGCTTATATTTCATTTACATAAAAATCATCCCAATTTGTAGGTACCTATTTTTCCTTTCTTTGTCACTCTTAATTTTTTTCCCATTGGTATCCTTTATTTTGTTATTTCCAAATATATCGTTTTCTTTTACCCTAAGAACCATATCTGGTATCAAAGAATAAAAAAGAGAAGGGGAAAAAATAGTTCAGCAAATTCAGTCAACATATCAGTCAAGTCTGGTGTTATATACATTATTCCATCCCCTTACTCCTATCACCTCTACAAAGAAAAGTTAGATATATTTTGTCATCTATACTTTATCATTATAATTATACTGAATCATTTTTCAGTTTCTGATATTCATGTTATTCTTTCATTTACATTGTGGGAGTTATGTATGTATATATGTGTGTGTGTGTGTGTGTGTGTGTGTGTGTGTGTGTGTGTGTGTGTGTATGTATGTATTTTGGTTTAATTTTTTTCACTTTGTATCCGTTCACATAGGTATTCTCATGAGTCTCTGGATTGCTTATAGTCATTGTTTCTTACAGTATAAAAACAGCCCATTTCATTCATGCACTTAGCATAGTGCCTTTTCACATAGTAGGTGCTTAGTAAATGTTTATTGGTTGATTGATTGATGTAGCACAACTTGTATAGTAATTTCCCTGTCAGTGGGGATCTACTTTATTTTCCAGTTCTTTGTTTACTACAAAAAAACTTGATCTTTTGAATAGTTTAATGCCCTTCATTGCAGTGCTTATGTTGTCTCTTCTCAGGGACTGTTAATGTTTGGAGTTTGATGATTGGTCGTGATCCCGTCCATTGCTACCAGCACAATCTAAGGATACAAGCATTGGCCCTCAGCCTAGAGGGTGCCACAATTGCTACAGCATCTGGCTCTGAGGTCAGAGTGGAATGCCCCAATGACAAAGGATATTGGGAAACAGCAGCTCATTTTGAAATACAGAAATTGGTGAGTTTCTCATTCAGTTACTTTCTCTTCCATGCATATAATTGGTGGATAGAATTGGCCCTCGAAGAAACCTTCCGGACAGGAGGAAAATGTCGAGCAGACTGACAGTAATCTTAGCCATTGAAGACTTTGGTGCTATCCATGCCTTGATGGACTAGTCCCTCACCCCTAGAAATCTGAGATCAGTTTCTGGCCCCAAAATCAAGTGAAAATGAGAGTTATAGTGTCATTCAAGTCCATATGGTGAGGGAGATATCCCTCCCACTCTTTAATTAAAATTTTTTGGTCAAAATTAGACTGAAAATTGGCTTTCTTCATCCCAAGATTTTCTCACGTGGAATTAGGAGTAACTCTTGAGTGCACACAGATTTAAGTCAGTGTTAATTGGTTAATTGGTTGCCACAGGATGCCACATCTGAAACTGTATTTTCTTTAGATTATGGTTTATTTCAGACTAGTTCAAAATCTAGCATTTTTTTTTCTTCTTTTTAAAAGAACCTATACAGTTTTAAAGATATGGAGTAAGAGTTGATGATGATGAATTTAGATCTAAAAGAAACAAACTGATTTTGGCTTTAGAAAGAGTGAACAGAAAAAATCAACAATGAGGTCATGATTCATTGGCCAGGATTGGAATAAGCCTTAATTCCCATCTCTTTTATTCCTGGCAGAAATCTTGTTAGGGTTTTTTTTTTTTTTTTTTTTAAATAGGGTTTTATTTTTAAATCCTTGGTGATAAGAACACACACACATACACACACACACACACACACACCCTTCTTATTCTTTCACAATCAAACCTGGTTTCTCATAGTAAAACTGCTTAAGAAGTTATTGTTCTCAAAGGTGTTAGAGGTCCACCTGGTTGAATTCAGGATGAAAATAGAAGTCTGGTTGAGGTTATTCTTGTTTTTTTGTGAAAAAAACACTAAGACTCATCATGGAAGTATATGGTCACTAAAAAGCTACTAAGATAAATATTCTTATTCTGTCTGAAGGAAATGTAACTAGCTACCCATAAATGTCACAATCAACTCACTGATGATTTGGACACACTTTAAGATTTCAACAGAATTTAAATGACCAATAGAGAGAGCCAAGCAGTTTTCTGTTTTGATTCTGTCCTGGAAGCTGTAGTTTAGCAGAAAGAGAAGGAAATATTCTAACTAGAAAAAGAAAACAAGCAACTATATTATAAAACAACTTTTAAGATATTTATTTCTTTTCCAGGATAGGGAAAAGGGGGGACTTGTCAGCAAATATACTTTTTGCATCTCTCTACTCTCATGATGTGCCATTTTATTTTTTCCAGATAGGTTTGGCAACATTCCAGTGTTTGTACAGAATGCACATCCTTTGTGCTAATTGCATAACGTGGGGTGTTAGGGTGCCATTCATGCTGTGGAAATTGAAGATCAACAAGGTCACCAGTGTTTGCTATCTTTCAAGCTCTCTTGGATGACTTTCAGAATTTAGGCTTTTGACCTCTTAGCCTATTGTCAGAGTACTTGTCTTTTATACTGTTTATTCTTTTAAGAGAACAGAGTGGTTCATATCCAGATTTGTTTTTTATTGTAGCCATTCTATATAGTGAAAACTTCATATTAAGAAAAATTGTAGACATAATTATTTGCTAGTTATATGGGATCAAAAATAGAAATATGCAAATAACTCCTATCTATAAGAGGGGAAAACAGCCTTTTCACCTTAATATTATTCATGTATTCATATAATTTAAGGTTTAGAGCAAAGAATATGGAATTGGAAGAGTCTAGATCCATTATCTTATCTGTCAGTGAGGTGCCATTTTGAAATGTTGGGCAGAACACTCAATTCTGACTTAATTTTTCATCTATAAATGTGACGTCTACGCAGTAGTGAAATGAAGATGAAGGTTATTTATTTATTTTCCCTCATCTGAAGATAAAATCTTTCTAAAAATCAAGTACCCCCTATGTCACATGAAGAGCCAAAGAGACGTTTTGGAAGCTTTTAATTATTAATTACTATTAAACTACTGTTTTTGTACATGTAGACCTGGTTGCACTTTTAAATTTTGATATTAAGAGCCATTTTGGCTAAATGATTAAAGATTTTCAAAACTTTTTTTTTTTAATAGGTCAACTTTCTTCATCTGATTCCAGATACTGGAAGACATCCTGTTGCAGTTGCAGCCACTGAAGATGTCGTATACCTTCTGAAAGCAGAGAACCCGAGCCGAGTTCTTCACTCTGTGTATGGCCAGCCTGTCACATGTCTGGATGTCTCTTCCAAGGAGGCAGCTTTTGGTGTAAAAAGTTTGGGATGGATGAATGAAGGAAACAAGGTACAGAGAATAGCCTGATGTCAATTTGGAAAGACGGAACTTGACATTCTTTCAAAGGCTAATGAAATGGAATTATTCTGATAACACTTAGATCAGAGATGGAGAGAGTTTGGGTTTTTGCAATTCAAAGAATCTTAGATCCAAAAGAGAACTCAGAAACTTCAGCTTTCTATGCCATATGAGAATTCTCTTTCTAGCCCTGGTCAAACGAGCTGTCAAATAGCTTAGCGTGTTGATAAAATCTTTTCCTTACTTACTATTTTGCTAATCTTTGCAATAGAAAGATAATATTCTAATAATAGTAGGGTGTAATGAGACAAGCACTTGATTTTGAATTAAAATGAGGGAGTTGAACTAGATCAGGGCTTCCAAATCTAATTTTTCAGTTCTTGTACGTCTTGGATTTAGGAGATGCAGCTGGCAGGGAAAGTCAAAAGTTTTTTTCTCTGAGTTACACTTGAAAAAAGAGGAAGCAGAGAGTTGCTGGGGCCTGCTGCTCAGAGAAGGTGGGCCAATGAATGCAGAGTAAATGAACAGAGTAAATGGAGTTTCTCAATTCTTACTCTGCTTCTCTTCTACCTGCCTAAAAGAATGGTATTTGGACTGGATGGGAAAGGATCAACATGGCTACTAGGGAATTGAAACTCAAGGAATATAAGGAGACAGTAAGAGAGCAGCCTGCTTCCTTTAGTGGATTCAATCATCAGGCCAGAGTGGACTGTGTCCCAGTATGCTGAGAGACCTTACTGAAATGATGACCAAGATAGTGCTCCCGAAATTAGACTAGTCATAGAGAAATGATGCCTCAGGACTAGAAAAAGTCTCCAGTGTCACTAATTTCAAAAAAGGGGCCAGACAGAATTCAAGGCGATGTTGAGAAAAGGTTCTGTGAGACTAACCACATTTCTCTGTTGTAATAGATTAGGGGAATGCTATAGTTACAGCTTACCTAGATTTCAGTCAAGAATTTGATGTTGTCTCTTCTGTTATTTTTATGGATAAGATGTAGAGACGTGGACCCACTGGTTGTAGGATAGAGTCGGTTGAGTACTGGTTAGATGAGCAAACTCAGATTCGTCGTCTCTGAGTCACTGTCGCCTTGGAGGGATGTACCTAGGAGAGTGTCCCCAGAGTCTGTGCTGCTTAACCTTTTTTGGTCATTGATTTACTTGGCTGTTAGTGTGAAGGGCACACTTAAGTCTGCAGATGCTACAAAGCTAAAGAGATGGTCAGTATGTTAGATGACTGGGTGGGGTTCTAAAAAAATCTCAAGCAACTACTGCATAGTCCGAATCTAATTTATTAAAATTTAGTGGTAATAAATGTCAAATTTTACAGTCGGGGATTAAATGTTACTGTGGGTTCAGATCTAGGTTTGGATAGATGTCGGCTTCTTCCTGTGAATTAGGAGTCAGAGCACTGCTCTATCACTTAATACCTGTGTGACCCTGAGCACATCACTTCTCCGTGGCCTTCACTTTCCTTCTCCCTATAATGAGAGGGTTGGTCAACATGATCTTAGAGGTCCCTGCCAACACTAAATCTATAATAGCATGATCTATGGAATTCTTCCAGAAATGTTTTTTTTTTCTTTTATTTTTTTTCTTTTAAGATTTTTCTTTTGTCTTAGTGGGGAGAAGGTTAAAACACACACAGACACACATACCACACACACGCAGAATTCTCTGGGCTCTGAGTCTTGCTGACAGCGAGTAGAAGATCCAGAAAACATAGTAGTGTGATTCTTGGGGAAAAAATGATTTCTGCTTATTCTAGAACAAGTCTCTGAATTCAGAGTGTCAAGGACTCCCTTCCCTGAATCCTCCTGTGGAAAGAGGTAATTTTTTTCCTATCTTTTTACAATCTCTTTTCATGGCTGCCTTGCCATAATTACTAACAGGAGCTGTTCTTTGTGACCAACTTAAGCACATCTTGTATTTTCTTCGGAAAAGAATTTATCTTTCCTTATTCTTTACCTCTGACAAATGGATTTTTGTAAATCAATGATATAAGATAGAAACACTGATGATAATATTGATTTTTTTCAAACTTTTGCAGGGTAACAAAATAGATTGGATTATTTTTTCACAGTGTGCAACATATATATTTAAATTATTTAATTTTGATTATTGCATTAAAAATTACCCCAGAATTACTTCAAATGAAAGAGCACAATAAAATAATGGAAATTACCTGGAGGTAACTTTTTTATGCCTTCAATCCCTCATAGATTATATTAGCATCTAATCTATTACATGCTAATATCCTTGTTGAATTTTTTGGTTTCTGATTCTTATGATTCCCCCTTTTTAAAAAAATTATTATATTTTTCTCAATTGTAAAATTTTTTAGACATTTTTTTAAGTTTTGAGTTCCAAATTTTTTCCATTCTTTCCCTTCCTACCTTGAAAAAGGCAAGCAATTTGATACAGATTATACATATGAAATCATGTAAAACATTTTACATATTAACCATGTTGCAAAAGAAAAAGAATATCCCCCAAATCCCTAAAACAAGAAAAAGAAAGAAAGTGAAAAAGTCTGCTTCAGTCTGCAATCAGGCACCACCAGTTCTTTCTCTGGAGGTGGATGGCATTTTTCATCATAAGTCCTTGGAATTGTCTTAGAGCAGGGGTTCTCAAACTACAGCCCGTGGGCCAGATGCGGCTGCTGAGGACGTTTATGCGCCTGCTGGGTTATGGCAAATGGGCTGAGGGGCGGAGACAGAGCGTGAGGTTTTGTTTTTACTATAGTCCGGCCCTCCCACAGTCTGAGGGACAGTGAACTGGCCCCCTATTTAAAAAGTTTGAGGACCACTGTCTTAGAGCATTGTATTGCTGAGAATAGCTAAGTCAATCAAAATCGATCATTATACAGTGTTAACTGTTACTGTATGCAATGTTCTCCTGGTTCTGCTTACTTCACTCTGCGTCAGTTCATAAGAATCTTCCCAGGTTTTTCTGAACCATCCTGACCTTCATTTTTTTATAGCACAGTATTATTCCATTACATTATATATACAACTTGTTCAACCATTCCCCAAATGAGAAGTATCTTCAATTCTTAGTCATCACAAAAAGAGCTGCTATAAATATTTTTGTTCAAATATGTTCTTTTCCTTTTTTTTTTTTTTTTAATTTCTTTGGGTTGCAAACCTAATGGTATTGAAAAGATATGCAGAATTTTATTGCTCTCCAGAATAGTTAGATCAGTTCACAACTCCACCAATAGCGCATTAATACCCAATTTTTCCACATCCCTTCTAACATTTATCATTTCTCTTTTCTGTCCTATTAGCTTGTCTGTGGGAGTGAGGTGGTTGCTCAGAGTTATTACAATTTTAATTTCTCTTGATTATTATGATTCCTAACACATAATCAGTATAATACAGTGAAGGGTCCATTGGACTTGAAGCCCAGCTTGGACACTTAGTGGCTGTGTGCTGACACAAACCATTTAATCTTTCAGAGGCCCAGTTTCCTCAAACACAAATGAAGATATATCACTAAAAAGCCTGGCTTTGGCATCAGAGCACCTGAGATTGAATCCCCTAGTGCCTCCATCTGTTGATCTTTAAGAGGTAGTGGAGCTAAATGATCTCCCATGTCCTTTCCCCCAAAATAAATTGTGCTGGATTCTACTCCAGATTTTTCTTTGGGGATCTGACATGGTTTGGTACAGAGAGTTGGACTTAGAGGCAGGATGTCTATGCTGTGAGTACTGACCTTCAGATCTTGAGCAAAGCTGAGGATTGTTTCTGGCCTTTTTCCTCCAGGGCAAGAGTTTTTGGTAAGCTGGAAACCAGCTTCCTATTTCCAAGCCAATTTTAGTCTCTGAGAAGATGTGGTCTTTGTAACATGGTCATTCGTTTTTCTTGAATCACAGCTTGGCTGAGAAGTCACTGAGAGCATAAGTTTTATAGAAGAGTAGCTTCTCACGCCCCAGATCAGTGCTAATTATTAGGCTTTTCTTTGGTCTGCTAAACTTAAGAGAGGTGAGCAGGATAGTTGCCCTTTGAATTCTTTTATGCTTTGTACTTTCAGATCATTTTTCATCACATTTGAAATTTTCATTTATCTAACCCTCCAATGGGGTTCTATTTCCCTTTGACTTATTTGAATTTGGATTTATTCCTGTAATGTAACTGCCAAAGATAAATGGTATGTTTAAACAAGAGAACAGTTAAGGCAAGAATTTCCTATTCAGGTAGGGTAGGACTGTTGCTTAAATATGGCCGTGGCTATAATTCACCAGCTAGCTCTTGAAATGGAGCTACCCCAATAGAAGCCTTATTTTAATCTCTCAAAGTCCCCTTTCGAGCCCAACAACAAAAAAATTAGTACATTAACTTTATGGATCTTGTTCTTATTAGATTGTATTCCATCAGATTCTGTTTCCTCTATCACCTACTGATTTTTTTTAATAAGAACTGTAGAATAGTAAAAATACTTATACTATATGTTGAATAGTCTTATCAAAACAGATAAATGGATTCATTTATCTGAATGCTTTTTGTGTTCAGCCCCAAATAGCTGACATTTGAAAACATGTTAATGACTACAAAAAAATAAAAATAAAAAACTAACACAAAACATTTTATTGAAATATTTGCCCTAAGTCAGGAGTCCTTATCCTGGGGTCCACAACCCAAGAAGCCCATGGTAGATTTCAGGGCATTTTTAACCTTGTCTGAGAAAAAAAAAAAAAGTCATCTTTCTTTTCATTAACTGCAGTATAACTTTTCCTTCAATTGTGAATGGAGGCAACACATAAAATTCTGAGAAGGGTCTGGAGGTTTTACCAGAGTACGCCAAATTTGGGTGGGACACCCAATAAGCTGCAGAGCTCTTGGCAATTTTACGGAAGTTTGAATGTTGGGCAGAATTACCCTTATGTCGATGAATATCATGTTTTGACTACTTAGTTTATATAACTGAGTATATATGCAAAACTTTTTTTTTAAATTAGAGTTTGATTGTTTTTATTACATTTCATATGAGACCAAATATGAGATCATTAGCTTCTGCACTTTTGGCTTCCTCTTCAAGGACTCAGAAGAATGCTCAGGAGAGAGAACGTTGAGTCCAAAGTCAGATTTTATCTATAGTTCACTCCTGATTATCTGTGACGAAAGGGAATGAGGGCTGCTCGACAAAATCCAGAAACAAAAATCGAATTTTGGCCTGTCTTTTAAACTTCCAAATCTGATCTTTTTTTATAAAGTGTTAACAAGGCCCATGAAGTAGGTGTGTCTCTAGAAGCCTATTGTAGTTTGTGGCCTAATGCAGTTACCTGATCAGGTAATGCTAGTGTTATGAACTGGTTGGGAAGCTTAAGATCTAAACTGTTCATGTAAGTAGATTATATAAATAGCCCATCCTTGTTTTCACTTGAGTTTTCCAAAGAAAGGGAGTGACTAAAAGGGATTTTCCTTTGTACTATCTTGAAAGTTACTTATTCTTTCTTGGTTTCCATCATGCACATAAATCGGCGATCATTGACTTCTCCAACTTAGGTGGAACGTAGAAGAAAGAAAGCTGGCACAGTTTTCTGCTCATCCCTTCCCTCTTTTGTGAGGAATTAGAGAGGTGGCACAGAAGGGATGAGGGAGCATGGGAGGCAGCTCCAATCAGGGCGTATTTTGAATTTGATGCTCACCCAGATCATAGAATTGAGTATACTGAGAGTCCTGAAAGGGATAGGATAAAAAGGAGTCCTAGGTTTAGGTCTAGCAGTGTGTTGGGTATGGGTAGTGGAGTTCAGATTGTTAGGGCAATGGAGAGAGCTGAAATGGGGGCGAGGATAAATGTTAAAATAGAGGAGGTTAGGGGGCATAGGATTGCCTTCGGCCACCCCTTTGCTTTCCATTTAGTTCACCAAACGCTCGGCAACCTCCATAATCAGTGCTCTTCTCTTTGTCCTCATGCTGATGCTCTTTCCTTCTAAACCAGGGCACTGGGAATAACAGCTGAGCCCAGCTGCCCCCCAAACCCTCCGTCTAGTAGGAAGTCCCACTTATCCAATGGGATGGAGAACTAGCCTGTGTCCTGTCTTAGACAGCGCTCCCAGAGTCCCTTGGAGACTCTCACATTGGCGGGAACAGTCTGGGGTGGTCAGTTGAAGCCTGGCCTTGGTATAAGCCATTGCTCTGGTTTTAATCCTTCCTTTGTGTTTTATACTGATATAAGCAAGTCATTTACTCTTCTGAGGCTTAACTGCAAAGTAGAGATAAAGAAACTTAGTGTAAAGGAATGGGTGAAGGTGATGGGTATAACAGCCTCACAGACCCTGAGCACTGTATCTAGTTGAGAGAAGGAGCCAGAAATCCTGACACCGGTAAAGTCAGAGGTGTACAAAGCTGTAATTAGTGTTAGCCACAGGCCTGGCCATTGGAAGGAATGGAGGAGATTGTGTTAAGAAATCATCACGTGGATGTGGCTCTTTTCAACAATGAGATGATTCAGACCAGTTCCAATGATCTTATGAAGAAAGTCATCTGCACCCAGAGAGAGAGAGACGTGGGGACTGAATGTAGAGCACAACATAGCATTTCCACTCTTTTTGTTGTTGTTTGCTTGCATTTTATTTTGCTTCTCTCGCTTTAAAAAAAACAAAAACAAAACAAAACAACAAAAAAAAACTAGTTTGATTTTTCTTGTGCAGCAAGATAGTTATATAAAAATGTATATATATATATATATATATATATATATATATATATATATATATATATATATTGGATTTAACATTTTTTTTTTTACCATGTTTAACATATATTAGATTACTTGCTATCTAGAGGAGGAGGTGGGGGAAGGGGGAAAATTGGAACACAAGGTTTTGCAAGGGTTAATGTTGAAAAATTATCCATGCATATCTTTTGAAAATTAAAAAACTTTAAGAAAAAACAAAGAAGAAATCATCATAAATTAAAGTGGAAGGCACACCAAGAATTGATCTGGCCTTGGGCAGATAGATGATTGAGGCAGTCAGTTCAAGTAACTTTACCTGGAGTTGCATGAAGGCATGAAAAAGCTTGAATTAAGCACCCACTCTGTGCCTGGGGTTAAAACTCTAGGAATACACTTATACCTTCTAATGGGGGAACACCACTGGCTTGAGTTGTGGTGACCAAGGAGGGAAAGTCATAAGGATGGTGAAAGAGTCCTAGGGCCATTGATTGAGGTGGCCTTTCCAAAATGGCCACCTTTGTTTGATTACTATATATATAGCTAAAAGTGGCAGGAGAGATGGGTGAGTGTGAGGGCAGTGGCGCCGGGGCTGGAATGGATGTGGGGACCCATTACCAACCAGGAGTGCAGGACATTGGGCCAGAGCGGGCGGCCCAGGACAGAGGTGGAGGCTGAAGCACAATGGCTCTGGCAAGTGAGAGACATCACTGTGAGAAGAGACTGTAGAAATGGCAGGGCGGGGCCAATCATCACCTCCTTCATTTGTTCACTCAGGAAGCATTTGTTGAGCACCAGTTATGAGCAAGGTAGTGGCCCTTGGGATGCAAATGCTTAAAAAAACAGAACAACTTAGGCCTCATCCTCGGTGAGCTCACATTCTGCTGGGAGTGATACGACACATCACAGGTAAGCACAGGAAAAGCAGAGATCCGGACAGAGGATTGGGGAGAATCTGAGCTATTTGTGGGAGGGAAGAGACGGCTCCATGGAGGAGGCAGAGCCTGCGTGACCCGAGAAGGAAGAGGAAAAGCCAAAAAGCAGAGGATTATGGGTGGGCATTTCAGGTGTCAGGGGCAAACTGCACACGTCTGGAATAGCAGCCATACAGACTGCTGCTATTTACATGCCTTGTTACAGCTTTTAAACAAGCCTTCTTTTCTTTGAAATCATCTTTCTCTTATTTGCTTGTGATTGTGTTGGCTGACTCAGTGGGGAATTTTACATAAAAAAGGATTTCCATATTAAGTGACTGATTATTTATTCTAAAACTTCTCCTTCAACTAGATCTCCTTGCAATTAAAGTTTTTGGTTTTTGGTTTTCTCCAAAGAATCTTTTTTTTTTTTTTTTTTTTCCATCAGGCCTCAAGGCCTTCTGGGAGACATGATGTGTGGAGAAAGTCCTGTTAAAGTAGCTTTTAATCTAGATGGAACCTGATTCATATTCTTTGGGCTTGCCCTCTTGGGTTTTCAGGCCTCAGTGACACAGAGGCACACTCTGAAAGCAATAGCTCTTAACCTGTCACCTGATTTCAGAGCACACAGACAGACAAGACCAGTTGATTTTAATCTGAAAACGTCATTGCAGTGTGGATTTAAAACAAGTGGAAAATACATTGATGTTACCTTTTTTGCCCCAAATGTCTCCTTCAAATTTATGTTAACACCGTAGAGACCCTGAATCCCCCATAAATCCCAGTAGTCAGCTG